>NC_134691.1:5951450-6088925 GCF_050947455.1 Rhinoderma darwinii | reverse complement strand
ACAAAAAGCAACGTACTTCCTTTACATTTTTAAATCGATTTACAGAAAATTGTGTCATAAACAATAAAATCAAATTTTTAATAATCTGCTGTTAAAATATACGTTAAAAAACCCACACAACAAATAGACGAATAACAACTCCCAATATTATTGGACGGTATCACAAAAACCCTGCAGTATGCCATACAGTCACGACCAGCCATTGTACTGAAATGAAAAATCAATAATCGGAACAATCCTACCCTGTCCGCTGTCTCATTCTCTATCAGGAATCTGCCGAGTGAATTCCTGGAGGTAGAGATGAGGGTAGAGATAACTGTCCATATGAACCCTACCAAATGTCTAAGCCCTAATGGATGGAGGAAGGTTAGGGCAATCGCTTAAATAGGGGCGACCCATCTCCATCCAGTGACTACCCCTAAGAGAAGCCCTAGTTGCACCCTAAAATGACTTCCCTACGTGTTTCGTCCCAACGAATTGCATCAAAAGAACAACAACACAATACAAGTAAATCAGTTTTCCTTAATACATCAACAACCTTAAAGGGCATGTTTACTTTTGCAACCATTTTTTTCCTTGCTCCAATTCATTCAAACTAAAAAAAGAAAAAATTAACCGTTTTAAAAATAGTCTTTAAAAAATACCACCTATTCTGTGTATACAGCTCCTATCCAAAACTATGTGAAGCAGATTGATGCAGCTACTGCTCCTTGAGTAAACTAGAAGCCAATGCTCTGTGTAGTCTGATCCTGCAGTCATGTACTCTTCCCTTTAGGGCATGTTTAGACGTGGCAGAATTTTTCCGCTGCAAATATTGATGCAGATTTGGGGCAATTACGCAACGAATCTACACCAACATTTGCATATTTGACAGGTAATTCAGACGTTGCAGAAAACACAGCGGACTTGCCACAGATTTCAGTTTTTACATTGCAAAGGCTGGAATACGCAGTGAAATTCCGCTTCTTCTCCGTAACAGACAGTGCATGCTGCGGAGGGAAAATTCCGCACCGCAGCCTATGGTCCGCAGTGGAGTTTGCCGCAACGTCTGCACGAAGTTAAGTAAAAAGGTGTGGAAACAAATGGACAAACTGTCTGCAAAGGATTTCCACTGTGGACTGTCCGCAGCGGAATTCCACAGCAATTCCGCCACGTCTGAATGGGCCCTTAGGCTTAGTAACAACCTCCTGGACACTAGAATTGCATTGAGGTTTGAGACAGAGAATAGAGAACTGAGAAAAGGGAGGAGAAGAGAGATAGCAGGGACTCAGAGGGAACACCCACTGAACTCAGAGCTTGCAGCTCCAGAAGAAGGAATTATATACAAAAAAAAACAGGTATTAAAATTAAAAGAAGCAAAATAGAAATCAGCCAAGAACACAAAACCACCTAAATCTCTCTCTCTCTCTCTCTCTCTCTTTCCAACACTCACACTTTACATGTAAATCAATTGGATAGTGTCACAATGTCTCCCTTGTTACTATGTCATTACTAAACTAAAGTGTGATCTATCTATCTATAGTTTTTTATAACTACCTATATAATATCTCTCTTTTTCGGGGGTAGATCCAGGATTAAATTTTAGGGGGGGGGGTTGAGGGAACCAATTGAGTTTTAAAGGGGGTGCTTGTAACCCTCTCCAAACATCTACATTGGCTATCTATCTATCTATCTATCTATCTATCTAGCTATCTATCTATCTATCTATCTATCTATCTATCTATCTATCTATCTATCTATCTATCTATCTCATATCTATCTATCATCTATCTATCTATCTCATATCTATCTATCATCTATCTATCTATCTATCTAATCTATTTCTAATTAATTAATATTATTTTAGTTTCAGTATTACTTTTGTATCTCTCTCTCTCTCTCTCTCATTTATCTTTAATTTGGAAATGCATCTTTTTCCCCTCAGTTTTATAGCCTTGATGTAATTTCTTATATTTATTACAAGTTTCAATTTCATAAAATCTATATACAAATCTCCTCACTCTGCACAGTTTATTCCAAATACAATGTATCACTAATTTATATGTCTCCATTATCTAATGCAAGTAACAAAGAGATAGCTTCTGTGGCATTTATTATCATTTATGTAGAAACATATGAACGATAATTTTATTATCCTAATGTCATTAACACCACTATACATCATAATATATAAATCCAGACTGGGAAAAAGTCACATTTACTGCCACCTAACACTTCTTTCCTTACCATATATCATACTCACATATAACACTAAAAATAAAGTATAAAAAAAAAGAGAGAAAAAAAGTCTACATCCTGTAAAATATTCAACCTGTTAAGATAACTATTTCTGAATATAGGGGGCAGTATTGTAGTAGTTATAATCTTGTATATAGGGGGCAGTATTATAGTAGTTATATTCTTGTATATAGGGGCAGTATTATAGTAGTTATATTCTTGTATATAGGGAGCAGTATTATAGTAGTTATATTCTTGTATATAGGAGCAGTATTATAGTAGTTATATTCTTGTATATAGGGAGCCGTATTATAGTAGTTATATTCTTGTATATAGGGGGCAGTATTATAGTAGTTATATTCTTGTATATAGGAGCAGTATTATAGTAGTTATATTCTTGTATATAGGGAGCTGTATTATAGTAGTTATATTCTTGTATATAGGGGCAGTATTATAGTAGATATATTCTTGTATATAGGGGCAGTATTATAGTAGTTATATTCTTGTATATAGGGGGCAATATTATAGTAGTTATATTCTTGTATATAGGAGCAGTATTATAGTAGTTATATTCTTGTATATAGGAGCAGTATTATAGTAGTTATATTCTTGTATATAGGGGCAGTATTACAGTAGTTATATTCTTGTATATAGGGGGCAGTACTATAGTAGTTATATTCTTGTATATAGGAGGCAGTATTATAGTAGTTATATTCTTGTACATAGGGGGCAGTATTATAGTAGTTATATTCTTGTACATAGGGGGCAGTATTATAGTAGTTATATTCTTGTATATAGGGGGCAGTATTATAGTAGTTATATTCTTGTATATAGGGGCAGTATTATAGTAGTTATATTCTTGTACATAGGGGGCAGTATTATAGTAGTTATATTCTTGTATATAGGAGGCAGTATTATAGTAGTTATATTCTTGTATGTAGGGGACAGTATTATAGTAGTTATATTCTTGTATATAGGGGGGCAGTATTATAGTAGTTATATTCTTGTATACAGGGGGCAGTATTATAGTAGATATATTCTTGTACATAGGGGGCAGTATTATAGTAGTTATATTCCTGTATATAGGAGCAGTATTATAGTAGTTATATTCTTGTATATAGGAGCAGTATTATAGTAGTTATATTCTTGTATATAGGGGGCAGTATTATAGTAGTTATATTCTTGTATATAGGGGCAGTATTACAGTAGTTATATTCTTGTATATAGTGGGCAGTATTATAGTAGTTATATTCTTGTATATAGGGGGCAGTATTATAGTAGTTATATTCTTGTATATAGGGACAGTATTATAGTAGTTATATTCTTGTATATAGGGGGCAGTATTATAGTAGTTATATTCCTGTATATAGGGACAGTATTATAGTAGTTATATTCTTGTATATAGGAGCAGTATTATAGTAGTTATATTCTTGTATATTGGAGCAGTATTATAGTAGTTATATTCTTGTATATAGGGGGCAGTATTATAGTAGTTATATTCTTGTATATAGGGGGCAGTATTATAGTAGTTATATTCTTGTACATAGGGTCAGTATTCCAGTAGGTATATTTCTTGTACATAGGGGTTATTATTTTAGTTATTATATCCTTCTGCAGAAGGCACAGAATTATTGTATTTAATGTTATTAAAGATAAGCATTTTGTAGGTCAGGATTTAGACTAAATTGGTTTTACAAATAAATGGCACCAGAAAAAGCAGTTATCAATTCCCTTCCCTCACTCCTCTTAGGCCACGATCAGACGTGGCGGAATTGCTGTTGGAATTCTGCAGTAGCCGTTTTTTACATTTGTTTCGATACATTTAGGAATGTATTTTGCCACATCTGAACGTGGCCATGTAGTTTAAGGGCACGTTCAGATGTGGTGGAATTTTTCCGCTACAAATTTTGGTGCAGATTTGGGGCAATTACGCAACGAATCTGCACCAACATTTGCATATTTGACAGGTAATTCAGACCTTGCAGAAAACACAGCGGACTTGCCACAGATTTAAGTTTTTGCATTGCAAAGGCTGAAATCCGCAGTGAAATTCCGCTTCTTCTCCGCAACGTCATGAGCTGCTGCGTAAGGCTGACTTTTGAGTTGCGCAGCCTTTTGAGACAATCCAGCGAGGTGATAAAAACTTGTTAGACATAACACTTAGTCCAGGATCACACACACACACCGTTTTGATGCAGTTTTTGGATCACTTTTATGAGCCCAACACAAAAGTGGACACAAAAGAGAGGAGATGCATCACTCTTTTCTTTATACCTTTTCATCCCTTTGCATCCACTTCTTGCTTTTGCTCTAAAAACTGAGCCAAAAACTGCCACAAAAACTGCATCAAAACTGTGAGTGTGATCCTGGCCTTAAACCATTTAAATTTCGTCAGTTCGAATTTTGCTACAATTAGATGGATGCCCAAATTCTACATAAAACCAGTGACGCAAATTTAATTGTCGGCATATCCAGTATTTTGTGGGCTTTTGTTCCTGGCAGTTCTCTTCACTCTAAGTGACATTTTTGATTGTTTGATAATCCCGAACAATCTGTAATCTAGCACCCGGCAACTCAATACCAGATTACCATTTTTTGTTTATTACCGGAGATAAAAAAAGAATGAAAAATTTCAGAATTTTCCGTATTTTACGGCTCAGCGCTTCATGTTCATATGGAACTGGAGGGAATTGATAAATGTTTTGTAAATTGTCTACATTCAGCTAATCCTCCGGCATGAATTCTAGAAATAATTAGTCAATTACAAAATTGTCCCACTGAGTTATTAATTCCAGTTATTTCGAGCAGAGCATTTCTTACGTGGATGGATTGCTGCGCATCCACTGGGGATTTTTTACTCCCAGGGAACATACAAAAATGTTTCGACTTTTTGTCAGGGGACAACGGGGACCTCCTACCTGTGAGCGACACTTAGAGATTGCTGAATGACTCTATGAAAGCAGCAAGAAGCTCCTCAGCCCCTCCGTCGTGCGGGTGTTTTATGGTCGTCATGTTGATATTGGGAAAATAAATTGGAACTGTCAATGGAAACCGATGTTTTACATAATGACAGTTTCTCCGGAAGAATTATCCTCACATTACTCATGTTTTATTTGTATTTCATACATAATAAAAACCAGTATCAGAAAAAGACATGAATACCAAAATTGAGCACTCAAGAAAATGCTGCAATGGGGAAAACAAAAAGTACAAAAACAGTAGCAAATAAATCCCAAATAATTCAAGAAAATATATTATCTCTTCCACGAATACAATTTAGGTCGGCAGGAATTAAATGCTACGTTCTGAGGCCTCTTTTTTCGGCTCTAATTGTATTTAAAGTGGTGTAAAATAGTATGTGCCCCCTATATTGGCATTTTTGGTTATTTTAAACTGCAGTGAATGTCTAACACCATTTCATTTTTTTTTAACTGGGTCCAAAATTCAGTGCTGATTAGTTAAGAAATAATATAACTTTACCGGTATCAAAGCTCCATATTCTTTGAACTATATGAAATGCTAAAATTCTGGCTGCATGAAATCACCACCAGAGGGAGCAGAGGAGCTTAATGAAGACACATTTATAAAACTGTTAACACATTCATTTAAAGGGTTCTATCACCATGACCGCCTCTTTTAGGGACCAAGGCGCCATGTTGACCACAAAATGATAGTGACACTTTAGTCCTTTTACTACCATAGAGCACCAGAGATAATACTACCACACCCTGCTGTAACTTTTGTTTATTGGTGAATTCAGTTGGGACTGTTTATAGTGGGGACTGTGCAATCTCTTTTGTTTGTGAGGACAATCTTCTATCACTCTTGTTTGTGGGGGCACTCTGCAATCGCTATTGTTTATGGGGGCACTCTGCAATCACTATTGTTTATGGGGGCACTCTGCAATCACTATTGTTTATGGGGGCACTCTGCATTCACTATTGTATATGTGGTGGGTACTCTGCAATTAGTATTGTTAATGGAGGCACTCTGCTAGCACTATTTATTAAGGATGCAATCTGCTTGTCACTTGTTTGGGGGGCACTCTGCTGTCACTATTGAGTGTGGGGGCACTCTGCTGACACTATTGAGTGTGGGGCCACTCTGCTACTATTGAGTGTGGGGGCACTCTGCTGACACTATTGAGTGTGGGGGAACTCTGCTGACACTATTGAGTGTGGGGGCACTCTGCTACTATTGAGTGTGGGGGCACTCTGCTGACACTATTGAGTGTGGGGGAACTCTGCTGACACTATTGAGTGTGGGGGCACTCTGCTGACACTATTGAGTGTGGGGGCACTCTGCTGACACTATTGTGTGGGGGCACTCTGCTGACACTATTGTGTGGGGGCACTCTGCTGACACTATTGTGTGGGGGCACTCTGCTGACACTATTGAGTGTGGGGGCACTCTGCTGACACTATTGTGTGTGGGGGCACTCTGCTGACACTATTGAGTGTGGGGCACTCTGCTGACACTATTGAGTGTGGGGGCACTCTGCTGACACTATTGTGTGGGGGCACTGTGCTGACACTATTGAGTGTGGGGGCACTCTGCTGACACTATTGTGTGGGGCACTCTGCTGACACTATTGTGTGGGGGCACTCTGCTGTCACTAGTGAGTGTGGGGGCACTCTGCTGACACTATTGTGTGGGGGCACTCTGCTGACACTATTGTGTGGGGGCACTCTGCTGACACTATTGTGTGGGGGCACTCTGCTAACACTATTGTGTGGGGGCACTCTGCTGACACTATTGAGTGTGGGGGCACTCTGCTGACACTATTGAGTGTGGGGGCACTCTGCTGACACTATTGAGTGTGGGGGCACTCTGCTGACACTATCATTTATAGGGGCAATTATAGAAGACGCTCTGCTATATTGTTTATTGTGGCACTTCACTGGCACTATTCTATACGGGGTGCCTCTGCTAGTATTATTTTTTTAGTAAGGGGCAGTTTGCTGGTAATGATGGTGCTATATATTAGGGGGGACTCTGAGTGCTGTCATCAGGGGTTCTCAGGCTGGCATTATATGTGTGTCTAAGAAATTACAAGAAGCGTATACTTGCGGAGCGCAGGCTGGAGCTTAGCCAGTACTGAATTCAAGTTTTCAGTGAAATCGAGGGTTTAGACGTCTTCTGGTGTCAGTAAGTTCCAAGCCTTGACATAATAACACCAACGTCTATCCGTGGCGCAGCAGAACGCACTGAACTTCCCATACGAAGCTTATAACGTGTAAACCACTCACTAAACACATCTTAATTCCATCAGGTTTGTAGCTTTTCAGCAAACCCCCAGCGGGAAGGTCAAAAAACATTATTACTACAGTATTCCTGCAATTCAACTAAACGCTGCGCGGCACGGAGAATTATTACAGCCGGGGCTTTTATAAAACAGACCTCACAGAGGTCAAAAAGATTTAAAGCAGGAAAAAAAAGGCATTTTAGGTGAAACGCCGCATTTCAAACCATTGTATTCCCATTATGGAGAAAAAAGGACCCATAAATCAGGGCGCTGATGCCAAGGCACATAATAAGGCGAGGAGCGGCCGAACATGACAGCGAGAGGTGAGCAGCCGTTCACAAGACAATTAACGTTTCCGACAAAGCAAAGCAGAAAAACTGTAAATCTGCCCCGAAACTAAAGGCAGGAAGACGGAAAAGTCAATTTGAAAAGCAATAGATCAGAAGAGTTACAATGGATTGTAAAAATAAAATGCGCCTCGCAATAAGGGTCTATGATTAAAATGACCACAAAAACATTTATACAACAAAAACACCAACCGCTCCATTATAATCAAAAAGTTAATGTGCCAGTGACTGGCATGGGGTTCTCATTCACGCCCCAGAGTATAGTGAGGGCAAAAGGGTCAATTGCCCAGGGGCCTCCCTCTCCTGGTTCCCTCCAGCGCTTCCTAGACATGGGAGGTTGAAAAGTGCTTCGGGCGAGATGACGTCATCACTCACCGATGTAACAAGGAAGGACAATGACCGGAGGGGGAGAAAAGACATATTGGATAGGTAAGAATATTTTGCAGCCAATATATAAATTTTTTAATTCCTAGGGAAAAAAACTTTTAAGTTAGTGACACATTATATGATGTCTTAACTTAGGAAGGGGGCTCCTACCAAATGTTTTACCCAGGAGCCACCACCAACCTTGATCCAGCCCTGTGCAGATCAATGCAGCCATTGGTTTGTGTATGCCCTGACATGCGGTACATGGGTTCACCTCTCCGACCTGTTTTTGTTTGTAGACGTGATATCGCTTTATCCTGAGCCTTGGATGGAGCTGTATAAAAAGAAACCCTGCACCAAATCTAATGATGAATGAAAAGATGGAGCAAGCTCCCAAACATTTACAAACTTTTCGAAATTGATGATTCCCAAGTTACCTCTTCATCACAAGGGTTATGGTCTTCAGGCTCTGTATGGTCTAAACTCGGTCTCCACTATGATACTGGATCTGACATGATGATCGCGTCAAGTTCAATAGCCGTGGAGGTGATCCCCCTGAGCTATAGCTTTTTGGTTTTTTTAAAAATTTGGGCGGAATGGGCCAGTACCTCCAGGGGTGTAGCCAGGGCTGGCTCCAGGTTTATGTGGGCCCTTGGGCGACAGTGGGCCCTTTTGGGGTGCAACTCACTTGTCCCCTTTATTCCCCCATATAAAAGTTAGGCTCCCTAATAAACTTACCTTAACTTTCGAGCGGATGGGTCCTGTCACTCCTGTGTCTCTATTCTGTGACCTGGCGCAGTGACGCTGATGTCCCTTGCGTCCGTGAGTGGCGGGGCAGGGAGCCAATGGCTCTCTGCTCTGCATTAGTAAGCAACGCTTACCGATGCAGTTCGGCATCTGTGCCATATGGCCCACTGGAGGATCCTCCAGTGGGTCAGTACGCCGCCGCAACATATAAGTAGAAATTGCAGCTACATACCCGGCGGCCTAGTGGACCCCTCCAAGAGCAGTGGACCACGCAACTAGCATGGGTTCGCTGGGTGCTGACACTGGCCCTGGGTGTAGCTATACTGAGTACAGAGGGAGCCATTCCCTTGTGTCTGAATAAGTCCAAAGGCCCCTCTGCCACATAAAAAGACATCAGTACGGGTTCCAATTTGTCAATGGAGTCCAGAAGTTTCAAACATCGATGGTATCCTAAGGACAGGTGATCAATTTTTACATCCTGGAGAACCCGTTCAACTTTTAAAAAATATTTTTGAAAATAATTGCTTAGATATCTTTATTTTTTTTACTGTGTAGCCATTGTTAAATCACTTTTTCCACCAAAGCACGTGACAGCATATGACTTACTAATCGTGGCAGTCCCCCGGTTAAGCCAACGATTGATAGGATAAGGAGGATACAGCGTTTTGTAGAGCTCTACGGCTCCCTCTGATTTCTTCTCTACACAGCTCCGCTTCCATCCATGAACCGTAACTCCACCGTAACTCCACCCTGTACACTTGAACGGGGCTGAGCGGCATTTTCACAACGTTGTGAAGAGAAAATGGCAAACCTTCCCTAGAGCTGGATCAAGGTTGGTGGTTGCCCCATGGCAAAAAGTTTGGCGGTGGTCCCCTCTACACAAGGAGAATCAAAACTAACACGGACATGTACTGGTGATAGTAAGATCTAACAACAACCTAGTGTGTATGAAGCCATACTGAAATGTCTGTGGTTGGAGGCAATCTTTACATTTTTTTCATCAAACATCCATGACTTGTTGCTGGGGGTGTCTAGAGCCCCTATAACCCCTTAAGGTGGTGGAGGCCGTGGGGTATTTGTACTTACCCTATAATCTAGCTTTAGCTTCCTGTGGTCGAGCCCCCGCCACCCACTGATTAAAAAAATACAAATGCAACAGTGTCAATTATTTCTTATGGAGAATAATTTTTAACGTTGCGAAATATTGCGGGCATGTCTTCCCGTCTATGACCAGCTTTACAGACATAGGAATATTATGTTATCTCATCCACGCAGTTCTGCTTCCGACCCGGAGACTTATTAATCTACAACTTCACTTTGGCATGAGGAAAATGAAAAAAATGTTCATCATTAACGGAGATTCATTGAATGTTAGCACTGGAATCCGCCTCTCGTAACCACAGGTGTATTGTGCGTCCCGCGGAGAGGTCGTTACCGTCAGGTGCATGCTGGGTTATTAAAGACAGGAGACAATTTTCATCCCAGCTGTAAATTGTGATGAATTAAAGCTTTTTTCTGTGGAACCCAAATCAATAAGTATAATTGAACGTCATTTTCACAGTCAGATTCATATATACTCTCTTCATAGGGAAGTTTATGGGCTCTGTCAGGAATCAAGGCTGCGGGATTTAATGCGGGTGCTTGGCGGGCGCCTTCATGCAGCTGGTTTTATGAAACGATTACTGGTTACATCTTTAAGAAGAAAATTACCAAAATTACATTTGTGAGGCTATGATCTGAACCATAACATGACTCACCCATAATTTGTTGGACATAAACAGGATCAGATTTCTCATGACCTAGCCGAGGATCCACCAAATCTAGGAGTTGTACATGATGGTGTTCAAATTTATACATATATAAATATATATTACAAGGCCAAATATCTCTGCCATACCTTCTTCCTAAAGGGGTGGATGGCGGATTTCTTCCAGAAACGGTGTAACACCTGCCCATGGGTTGTGCCTGGTTATCAGAATCTGAACCTAGAGACTCCTAGGTCCCAAGCAGTTGTTCTTCTTACTGAACTAACTGGTGCTTCCGGACAGCTGGTCGAGCTATTTAGTCAAGATCTCTATCCGATTCAGAGTCCAGAGGCTGAAACAATCTGGCAGGGTGGTAGTAATGACAGGGGGGTAGGGAAACAGACAGTGAGCCCTAATCTACACACCAGTCCCTGCCTACTTGCAACGACCCGCCCTAGGCGACGGCGTACAACTGGGCGACGGTCCCTACGCTCAGTAGGTGCACGACAGACAAACGGACAAGGGGACACAAGCAAAGGGAAATGGGGCAGTTGCCCACGGCAACACCGTGAGCAACAAGAGAGGTGAATGAGCCAAGTCAAACCAGGAATGTACGAGGTACCATACGCAGAGCAGGAGAGTAGTCAGAAAGCCGGGGTCAGTATGAAGCAGGGTCAAATAGCTAGGAGCTGCAGCAAGGCCAGGAAACCACACGAGAAGAATCACAAGCAAAGGAGAAACAGGAAAGGCAGGTATAAATAGACCGAGGGCGGGAGCTAGCTCAGTCTGGCCAGGCTGCGATAGGCTCTCCCACTCCTAAGCCTGCCATCCTGAGTGGTGGAAGATGGAGTCAGTCTCAGAGACATAGACTCAGGTGCAGACTGATTACCAATGGGCGTATCCACAGAAGTAGTGCCTGGCAGATCCTTTACAGTACCCCCCTTTTATGAGGGGCCACCGGACCCTTTCTAAGTGGACCTGGTTTATTGGGGAAACGAAGGTGGAACTTCCTGACCAATACCCCAGCGTGAACATCCCGGGCGGGTACCCAAGTCCTCTCCTCAGGCCCGTATCCTCTCCAATGGACCAGGTACTGGAGGGAGCCTTGGACCATCTTGCTGTCCACAATCTTGGCCACCTCGAATTCCACCCCCTCAGGGGTGAGAACGGGAACAGGAGGTTTCCTCGAGGGAGCCCAGGACGGGGAGCAGCGTTTAAGGAGGGAGGCATGAAACACGTTGTGTATACGAAAAGATGGGGGCAACTCCAGTCGGAAGGAGACAGGATTGAGGACTTCGATGACCTTATACGGCCCTATAAACCGGGGAGCAAACTTCTTGGACGGGACCTTAAGGCGCAAGTTCTTAGATGATAACCACACCAGATCCCCGACCATAAACAAGGGGTTAGCAGAACGTCTTCTATCAGCATGAGTTTTTTGTATACTCTGGGACGCCTCTAGGTTCTTCTGAACCTGGGCCCAGACTGTGCACAGTTCCCGATGAACGACCTCTACCTCGGGATTGTTGTAACTACCAGGTGAAACGGAGGAGAACCGTGGATTAAACCCAAAATTACAGAAAAAGGGAGAGACCCCTGACGAGTTACTGACCCGGTTATTAAGGGAAAATTCGGCAAGGGGAATGAATGAGACCCAATCATATTGACAGTCAGAGATAAAACACCTTAAATATTGTTCTAGAGACTGATTAGTCCTCTCAGTTTGGCCATTAGTTTCAGGATGGAAGGCAGAGGAGAAGGACAGATCAATCTCCAACTTTTTACAGAAGGCTCTCCAAAACAATGAAACAAATTTTACCCCTCTGTCCGAAACAATATTGACAGGGACCCCATGGAGACGCAGGATGTGTTTGACAAACAAGGTAGCTAACGTCTTAGCATTGGGTAGTTTCTTGAGGGGCACAAAGTGGCACATCTTACTGAAGCGGTCTACTACCACCCGCACCACCGACTTGCCTTGAGATGGAGGCAAATCGGTGATAAAATCCATGGAGATATGGGTCCAAGGTCTCTGGGGAATGGGCAAAGAACGTAGTAAGCCCGCTGGTTGGGACCTGGGAGTCTTGGACCTGGCACAAACCTCACAAGCGGCGACGTAGACCTTAACGTCTTTAGGCAACCCAGGCCACCAATAGTTTCTGGCAATGAGGTGCTTGGTACCCAGGATGCCTGGATGACCATATAGTGCGGAGTCATGATTTTCCCTAAGTACCCTTAGCCGGAGTTGCAGGGGAACAAACAGCTTGTTCTCAGGAAGGTTCCCGGGAGCTGAACCTTTATCAGCCGCAATTTCAGAGACTAAATCAGAATCAATAGAAGAAACGACTATACCAGGAGGCAAAATACAAGCAGGATCTTCCTCCGAAGGAGGGCTGGCCATGAAGCTACGCGACAGTGCATCGGCCTTAATATTTTTAGACCCAGCCCTATAGGTAACCAAAAAGTTGAATCTGGTAAAAAATAGCGCCCATCGAGCTTGTCTCGGGTTTAGCCTCCGGGCAGATTCTAGGAAAACCAGATTATTGTGGTTGGTAAGGACTGTTACCTGGTGCCTAGCCCCCTCCAGGAAGTGGCGCCACTCTTCAAATGCCCATTTAATGGCTAAGAATTCGCGGTTGCCAATATCATAGTTACTCTCAGTGGGCGAAAACTTCCTGGAGAAGTAGGCACAGGGACGGAGATGGGTGAGGGACCTGGTACCCTGGGACAAGACAGCCCCCACTCCCACCTCGGATGCGTCAACCTCCACGATAAATGGCTCCATTTGGTTGGGCTGGACCAGCACCGGGGCCGAGATAAAGCACTTCTTAAGGACCTCAAAAGCATGGACCGCCTCAGAAGACCAGTGGAGGAGATCAGCACCTTTGCGAGTGAGGTCCGTAAGAGGCTTAGCGATGACCGAGAAGTTAGCAATAAATCTCCTGTAATAATTAGCGAACCCCAAGAAACACTGTAACGCCTTCAGGGAGGCAGGTTGGACCCATTCCGCCACAGCCTGGACCTTGGTGGGGTCCATGCGGAATTCATGAGGAGTGAGGATTTGACCCAAAAATTGTATCTCTTGCACCTCAAACACACATTTTTCGGTCTTAGCAAACAGTTTGTTTTCCCGAAGGACCTCCATGGAGCACCTTCCTGACATGCTCAATGTGGGAGGACCAGTCCTTGGAAAACACAAGTATGTCATCAAGGTACACTACAAGAAATACCCCCAGGTAATCTCTTAAAATCTCATTTATGAAATTCTGGAAGACCGCGGGGGCATTACACAACCCAAAGGGCATGACGAGGTATTCGAAATGACCTTCGGGCGTGTTAAACGCAGTCTTCCACTCATCCCCCTCTTTGATGCGGATAAGGTTATACGCCCCCGTAGATCAAACTTAGAGAACCATTGGGCCCCCTGAACTTGATTAAAGAGATCAGGAATCAAAGGAAGGGGATACTGGTTCCTTACAGTGACCTTATTCAAGTTACGGTAGTCAATGCATGGCCTAAGACCACCATCCTTCTTCCCTATGAAGAAGAAGCCAGCACCTACCGGAGAAGTAGAGGGGCAAATGTAAACCTTGGCCAGGCATTCCTGGATATACTCTCTCATGGCTTCACGTTCGGGACAAGAGAGATTAAATATCCTACCCTTAGGGAGCTTAGCTCCTGGTACCAAATCGATAGGGTAATCGTATTCTCTATGAGGAGGTAACACTTCGGAGGCCTCCTTAGAGAAAACATCGGCGAAGTCCTGAACAAACTCAGGTAGCGTGTTCACCTCCTCAGGGGGAGAAATAGAATTAACAGAAAAACATGACGTCAAGCATTCATTACCCCATTTGGTAAGCTCCCCAGTATTCCAGTCAAACGTGGGATTATGCAACTGCAACCAGGGAAGGCCTAAAACCAAATCGAACGATAATCCCTGCATCAACAGTACAGAGCACTGCTCCAAATGCATGGAGCCAACAAGGAGTTCAAAAACAGGGGTATGCTGTGTAAAATAACCATTAGCAAGGGGAGTGGAGTCGATACCCACTACCGGGACAGGTTTAAGCAAATCAATCAAAGGCATAGCTAGAGACATAGCAAATTCCACAGACATGATATTAGCAGAAGACCCTGAATACACGAAGGCACTGCTGGTAGCAGACCTACCACCAAAAGAGACCTGAAAGGGAAGCAAGATTTTATTACGTTTCATATTTACGGAAAATACCTGTGCGCCCAAGTGACCTCCCCGATGATCACTTAGGCGCGGAATTTTTCCGGCTGCTTATTCTTACGCCTAGGACAGGCGTTCACTTGATGTTTGTCATCCCCACAATAGAAGCAGAGACCATTCTTCCTGCGGAACTCTCTACGTTGACGGGGGGACACGGAGGCCCCGAGTTGCATAGGTATCTCCGAGTCTTCCGTGGAAGAGCGAAGCAACGGGACCTCGGGAGGCATCATGGGGGAGTCAGAGGGGAAAACACAAAACCGTTCAAGTTGTCATTCCCTGAGACGTCGGTCAAGTCGTACCGCTAAAGCCATAACCTGGTCTAAGGAGTCAGAACAGGGATAGCTAACTAGCAGGTCTTTCAGGGCGTTCGACAGACCCAACCTAAACTGGCACCTTAAGGCAGGGTCATTCCACCGAGAAGCTACGCACCACTTCCTAAAGTCAGAGCAATACTCCTCCACAGGTCTCTTACCCTGACGTAAGGTCACCAGCTGACTCTCGGCAAAGGCAGTCCTGTCAGTCTCGTCATAAATGAGTCCGAGAGCAGAAAAGAAACGGTCAACGGAGGAAAGTTCAGGGGCGTCAGGGGCCAGGGAGAAGGCCCATTCTTGGAGCCCTTCCTGGAGCCGGGACATAATTATACCCACCCGCTAGCTCTCAGAACCTGAGGAGTGGGGCTTTAAGCGAAAGTAGAGCTTACAACTCTCCCGAAAGAAGAGAAAAGTTCTCCGGTCCCCTGAGAACCAGTCAGGCAACTAGAGGTGGGGTTCAAGAGGTGAGGTGAGAGGTACAACCATGGCAGCGTCAGGCTGATTGACCCTCTGAGCCAGGGCCTGGACCTGTAGGGAGAGACCCTGCATTTGCTGAGCCAGGGTCTCAAGGGGGTCCATAATAGAGTGAGGGACCAGGGTAGCCTAGGTATATGGGCTTGTGATTAAGTAATGACAGGGGGGTAGGGAAACAGACAGTGAGCCCCAATCTACCCACCACTCAGTCCCTGCCTACTTGCAATGACCCGCCCTAGGCGACGGGGTACAACTGGGCGACGGTCCCTACGCTCAGTAGGTGCACGACAGACAAACAGACAAGGGGACACAAGCAAAGGGAAATGGGGCAGTTGCCCACGGCAACACCGTGAGCAACAAGAGAGGTGAACGAGCCAAGTCAAACCAGGAATGTACGAGGTACCAAACGCAAAGCAGGAGAGTAGTCAGAAAGCCGGGGTCAGTATGAAGCAAGGTCAAATAGCTAGGAGCTGCAGCAAGGCCAGGAAACCACACGAGAAGAATCACAAGCAAAGGAGAAACAGGAAAGGCAGGTATAAATAGACCGAGGGCGGGAGCTAGCTCAGTCTGGCCAGGCTGCGATAGGCTCTACCACTCATAAGCCTGCCATCCTGAGTGGTGGAAGATGGAGTCAGTCTCAGAGACATAGACTCAGGTGCAGACTGATTACCAATGGGCGTATCCACAGAAGTAGTGCCTGGCAGATCCTTTACAGTGGTAATGTTAGAAAGAGTACTGAAGTAAAAGTCCAGGTTCGGTACACAGATGAGCGGCAACAGGTTGTAGCGTAAGGAAGAGACGTGGTCAGGAAACAATACAAGTTCGGTATACAGATAAGTAGCAACAGGTTATTGAATGAGGCAGAAACGTAGTCAAGAAGCAAACCACGTTCGGTACACAGATAAGCAGCAATAGTTTGTACAGTAAGGCAAGAAGGAACTAAACTACAGATAGGAAGCTCAATAGTCCGGCAAAGAGGAAGTGCAAGGTCACGGCTTATATAGGAAGCCAAAATGGTGAGAACAATTAGGCAATCAATGCAAGGAATTCAGAGAGGCAAAAGTCATGAGAATTCAGCAGTGGAGCTGTCCAGCAACCCCAGTAGCTCAATTAGAAGAACTGCTGCCTGG
Organism: Rhinoderma darwinii; assembly: GCF_050947455.1. Taxonomy (NCBI): domain Eukaryota; kingdom Metazoa; phylum Chordata; class Amphibia; order Anura; family Rhinodermatidae; genus Rhinoderma; species Rhinoderma darwinii. The sequence continues at coordinate 6,072,106 of NC_134691.1, read as the reverse complement.
GACACAGGAATCAAATCCTGACAGTGGCATTACAGCTCAGCTCCAGTCACATGAATGGCGCTAACCTGCAATACCACACAAAACCTGTGAAAAGGTGTGGCACTATTTTCAGAAGAAAGCAGCCATGTTTTCCTAATCCAAATCCTATAATCAGTTGGGCCATTGCAGCCACACCAGTTGCCAACAGGCATTTAAAATCAACATTAGCAATAAGATAGGTCATAGAGAAGATCTCAGTGACCTTCAACATGGCGCTCTCATTGAATACCAACTTTCCAACAACTCAATTAATCAAATATATTCCATACTTGAGCTGCCTTGGTCACATATAAGTGGTGCTTTGTAAATTTGAAATGTCTAGTACAGTAAGGAGTACATCCAAGAAGCAGAAGACCATAAACGCTCACAGAATTTGGTCTACAGAGGCTGAAAAAATATATCGGATATAAATCATCTCTCTTTAGTTGCGACACTCAATATCAAGATCTAAAAAATGGTATGTTTTATGTACAGTGTAGGGAGACGGAAGCTGGGATTTCAGTTTGCTGTTCCATTGAGGGGTTACCCGACGGAAACCTCAGACAGAAGGGCAACGGTGATGTGAACACAGCCTAACACATATGGTAGGCTTAGATACAGGGCCCATGTGCATGTGTGATACTGTTTGTTGGACCCTCTATCTAAGCCTAAGGTAGGCTTAGATACAGGGTCCAGCAGACAGTAATCTTATACAGTATAAGCTGGGGCCCTGTATCTAAGGCTACCACACGGTTGGCTTAAAAGGGGTTGTTCAGTCCCTAAAAATTGATGGCCTATCCCCAGGATAGGTCATCAATAGCTGATGGGTCGGGGTCCGACTCCCGGGACCCCCGCCCATCAGCTGTTTTGAAGGGGGTGCAGGACTCGTACGAGCGCTGCTACCCCTTCATTTTCCGTACTTGCTCACACTGTGAATCGCTGACACGTCCATGTTGGCGATTCACAGTGTGAGAAATTGATCGGAATGAAGGGGAAGTAGAGCTCGTACGAGCGGCTGCAACCCCTTCAAAACAGTTGATTGGCGGGGGTCCCGCGAGTCAGACCCTGGCCTATCAGCTCCAGCAGAGTGGTATAGTACATACCCTACTCTTCGGCCGCAGCGGAGGTCCTGACTCCATCCAGGGTTGGGATGTTGTGCGCTGCGCATAGCGTTGTGACGTCAGGACCGCCGCTGCGCTCCGGAAGGAGGAAGGTAAGTACTGTCAGTTACTATAGTAACGTGGAACCCGTGTAGTTTATTACATAGGCCCCAGTTACTATAGTAACTTTTCATTGATGTAGTGCGGGGGGCCGTGGGCCCCCTTGGCTTCAGGGCCCGGTCGCAATTGCGACCCCTATAGTTACGACACTGCCCCTATAGATAATTGAATGGATGTAAATGTTTCGAATCATATTTTATTATCTGACTGGATTTGGAATGGGAACAAATTGCATCTTCTTGAGTTTGAGAATTGACACCATTTGGGGCTTTTATGTTGTGTCTTGACCATATTTCCAGCTCGGCGCCCCTCTCACTCTCCTCCTGTCGTTAGTTATGTGTGTTGTCCCTGACATGCCACATCAACCAGTGAATTTTATGACTGGATTAGCAGAGACTGATGGCAGATCTCAGCAGGCTCTTTACACAGCACTCAGCAGGTTTCGGAAACTTGTGGAGCAGTCAGAAGTGGCGTCGTTTTTGCTCAAGAATCTGTAATAAATGTAGGAAGCGACTTTGGAATATATATAATATTAGCATTAAATGTTGAGTGATTGTGACAACCTGCACTGGAGTAAAAAGGGGGCTATGCTTGCAGCTTTTTTGAAAGAACTCATTTAAAAGCCGCTAACAAGGATGATATTATGCTGAAAAACTGGAAATACTATCGGACGCTAACAAAGAAAGAGTCTACGTGTCGCTAACATCACAGAGACCAGCAGTATAAATGAATTGAAGCCTTTTTCTAATTGCATTTTTATCATAGAGACAGGTTCTGGGGAGAATGAGCACAACACTGAACTGCTCCCACTGCTTACCATGAATACATTTATGTTTACCTGCAGCCACCACTAGAGGGAGCTAATGCATCTCTTAAGGTATTTAATGGGAGCTGCGTGAAATGAGCTCCCCCTAGTGGTGGCAGCAGGCAGCAAGTATTGTATCCTTTTTAGAGCTCTGTGTGGAGGACGGAAAGGGGCCTCCCACCCTTAAAGGATAGAGTACAGAATTTTTAGTATAAAAAAATAAAATAAAAAATTATGCGCTTCGGGAGGTGACCACCATTTAAATGGACATCAACTCCTATATTACCCTATACCACCAATGAAGCAGTCATTAACCCCTCATTACCCTGGACTACTAGGAAATCAGACATTAAAGGGGTTGTCCAGGTTTCAATGGGAGGTTAGGTGCAGAATCGGGGCAAGAAAGAGCATGCCGTTTTTTGTTGTTTTTTTTTTACAAAAAAACGTGTCCGCTTCCTACTGAAATCAATGGTAGGCGGTTTCGGACGTTTTCTGGCGCTGATCCCGACACTGTTTCTTCGTGAAAATCAGCGTAAAAAAACTCTGTGTGAACTGGGAAGTAATCAGTGACTTGAGAATCTTCACCGCTATGAGCAGAAGTTTAGAGAGATGGAGTGGGACAGAGGAATGGCATTCAGTTGATCTATTCAGCGCCCGGGCATCGGGGCATGCGCTGCAGACCACATTGATTTCAATACAGATTATTGGGCATTTGGAGGCTAAAATCCAAGCAACAGCAGATGAAAAGTCCTGATTGGCTAGAAGAAAGGCAATAAATGATTGGCTGTCTGAAAATTGACTGGGACAGGACTAATTAGGGCTAGGTGATGATGACCCCAGAATGTGTGGATTTTGCAGCTTCAGTCTCTTTAATATATCGGCAATAACACGGGGACAGATCATTGCTGAATTTGTAAATAAATCATAAAAATAACTTTCTAATATACTTTGTGTTTTAATTCCTCACCATGTTCAAGATCTCTGCATGCTGTCAGTGAGTGCAAACATTCTTGTTTAAAACGCTATATAGTGCTAATAATTCTCAGAGCTGAGGGTTCGCTGATACATTTTTTCCTTCACTGATACATTGTAACAAACTATCAGGACATTTTTTACTGTATATCTATGTTTGAAATAGCATAGTCTACTAAGCTATTCCATACTGAAAAACAAAAAACTATGTATGGCAATGCCAGGTGAATGGCGGGGGGGGGGCTATGGATAATTTCGGCATATGCAATGGGAGCTTTCCTGGTGCATATGTCAGGTCCGTATTTCACACCGAATAACCACCTCTGTAAATTGAAAGCTGAAGGCATGCCTGGAGAGAAGTACACCACACAAATGTCTGAGGTACAGCTTCAATGTCAGCCAGGAGGAACTGAACTTTATTCAGAACAAAGAAACACACACAGAGAAGACACATGCCCCTCCCTATAGATGTGGGACTTGCTTAAATTCTATTCGCTCCCCAGCTGTAACTTTTCCTATACATTCTTCTGCAGACTCCTCTTTGCATTCCAGGGGGCGATGTCTTCCATAGGTGTGTCCGACATGAACAAAGAACTTGTTATATATATCAGTATATTACACAAAGAACTGAAATGTATATACATATGTGTGAGGATAATATTTTTCAGACAATATACATAGTAATGATCCCTGACAGTCCCCCCTAAAAATATTATTACTCCATCCCTGAGTCTTGCCTAGCAACCTACCACTGACCACTCGAACCAGGCGGGTAGGGGTTTTGGATTTCTTCACCAGCTTGAGACGAGCTACTCCTGATGAGTAACCCCCCTTTGTACCTGGACTTCCAAGGTGTCCGAGTGGTCCTAACTGTCCCTATTCTCCTCTGGATACAGGATGGTTGTCTTGATATAATCTACAAACCGCTGCTGGTTGTAATATATATAATTAATCCGGTCTACATTTTTATTAACAGTAATAATTGTCGCACTGTCACTTACTGTCCTAATGGGACTTTACCCCTGCAGATATGACAGGTCATGGGCAGCACAGTGACCTTCACCTCACACCTTCACATAAAACTCCTCAGATTGTAATTTGCAGCACCGTGGCATATTTACACACATTATAATTATAAACCTCAGACATTATAAACAATAGGGCCTCAACTAATAATCATAATGCTATCACCTATCTCATGCTATCACCCTCAGGTCTCGGGTCCCATCAGTTCATTGCCAGTCCTGTACACCATCGTCCCCTTCTTCTCCTGTCTTCTGCTCTTCACTGACTGTCACCCTCAGGGTAACCCACACAATTGTGGAGTCAGACTACGTTGGTGTCCAGTGGGGGAGTTATTATTACCCCCTCCTGGTCACTTACTTATCAAAACACTTGATCCTGCTGACGGATTCACTCAGGTCTTTGGTCTTTACTTTGCTGATGTCATCAGGACTTGGTTTGGTCCTTCTCATCTGTCCGACACCGTCTCCTTTAGTTTACGTCATCAGGCTGTACATAGCACCTCATGTTCTGAGCCTGGGGTGAGATCCCACGTAGGCGGATTAGTGGAGTTGTATTGTGACTATCAAACCCTCCGCATCTGTACTCTTCCTCTGGCAAGTTACTCGTCTGGGTGGCCGCTTAGAATTGTGACACTGCCGTCAGTTCATGATAAACGCGTTGTACTGGCTCAGGCTGTGCCTGCCGCATCTCAGTGATGGAGTTTATCGTGTTAAAAGTCTTTTAGTTCATATTTACTGGCACTTGCTGGGGACCCCCAACTCTTGTCAATTGTTAAAATAAATACTAACCTGGTGATGACATCATCCGCATACACTATAAACGTTGTTCTAAGTACATACAATAATGTCAGGCCCCTAAATGACATCAAACACCTTTATATAAGGAAAAACTTCTCTGTTACAATGGATAGGGCACCTAGAAGATGTGTAACTTATTGGGTACATTTCATTTGCACTTGGTGATACTTTTTCAGCAGGATTTGTACCTTGATCTCAGCTGACTGCCTGGAACATCTCCACCTCACAGAAAGATACACAGATTCCACATGTTTATCTGACAAGTGTCTTAAACCTATTTTTCTTACTCTAATCTGGTTCGTTCTACCTGGGAAGGCCTCTCAAGGTCGGTTCTCTTCGTGGGAGGCGGGTATGATAAGGTTGGCACCGGTCTGCCAGGACTGTTCTGTAGGCAAATCAAACAGCTCTAACAGAATTTAGCAGCAACAGCTGTAAAAACCTGGGACATACCAATTAGATCATACCAAATCGATCCTTGCAGTCTTGGGGCATATGTGAGGTCATACACCATCAATGCAAAAGCCATCAAGAGTGCCTTGGGTGGTACCGGTTTACCTTCCTTTATCTGTCCACATTCTGTTAGAATCTGGTTCTCACGCCTTCCGCTCCCAGTTGGACTCTTCCTGTGAAGAACAAGCTTTTCATAGCCTAATCAGTAATTGATCTTAATAAGATAATTAACTTGAAGGAGAACATTAACAATGACAGATTTATTTTAAACGTTCACACTGGTCAGTAACTAAAACTTACAAATTGATTCTTCTTCTTTATATACATATCTATACATACACATATACACTGCACAGAATTCTCTGCTCTAAAATTTCCCTTTCACAACAAAAATAAAAAATAAACAAATAAAAATGTTTTCTAATGGGAATATTCCACTTCTGTACCTTTTATCTGACGCATGACTCTAATAGTCCAATGCTAAGGCTGGTCCAGAACTTTACATAAAACTTAACCTCAGTATTTAATATTCCCACAACCCTTCTTAAATACAGTTATTAAACAAACTATCTTTGGGACAATGTCTAGAGAACTGCTGATATCTTATCATTGTACAAACACCAGTTCAATACTTGGGATAACATTGTTCCCCCCCCCCCCCCCCCCCCGTCACTTACACACAAGGTCTGCAGTGGGAAAAATACAGGCCGGGCTTCAGGCCCCCCCTGAGAACAGGTCTACACACACGAGCACATTGTCATACACTTCTACCTCGGGTAGTTGTATGTTCTGCAGTCGCTGGGACTGTTAATCTGGCCGAGCTGCACTTTTCACAGGTACCTTTGCTGTTTTACCTATGTCATGCCGTGCGCACATCATGCCGGCTGCTACAAACCTAGTGGTGTCATTATTGTATCCAGGGACAAGCCAATTTACTGATACCTGGCCGCACATACCCTTGTTGTCAGTTCTGTCTTCTCTCCCTCTCTCAATTGGCTTACCCGATGATCCAATAAAGTTCCTACTACCAATGGGCCCATAATTGTGGGCGATGCCAAAAGCGTACCTAGAGTCAGTGTAAATGTCGGCCGTCTTACCTTCTGCCAGGTTACAAGCCTCAGCGAGCACCTCCAGCTCCGCTCCTTGAGATGAACAAGAAGGTGAGAGTGGTTTCTGGATGATTTACCTGGTGCCTCGTATCCGGGCTTGTACATACTGTATAATAAAATATCTCTTTATTACAAATTTACATTAAAAACCCATGTCACATATATATATATAACATCTCAAAGGGGTGGCGTCTTCATTCTCTAAAATAAAACCAAATGTTATACACTTCTCCACACTCATCTGATAATCACGAGCACTTTGAGAATCTCACTTTTATCAGGTTCTGCAAATACTTGATTAATACAAAAACAAATAAAAAGAAAACATTCCTAAAAACTTTACATCAAATTAACAATGTCCAGACAATTTTTGTTTTGCCTTCTCCCACATCTAAATCCATAAAAACTCGTGTGAGTGATGTCACATCGCCTCCTGTGTAACTTTGCTGGAGGGGGATGGTCTCTTACACAACCATCTACACAAACCTCAAAATGTAGGTTACTCTCATACACATTTAATCTGGATTACTCATTGGGGTCTCTTACACATTTTTAGATCTTCTGAAACCAAATTAATTAACTCAAAACAAACCAAAATTGTACCTGATCAATTCCTTCACCCTTCCCCCCTTTGTGGACTCTGCGAGAGTGATGTAGCAGAGTTCAAAACTACATCTCAACATAACAAAGTCTGGCACTAGTTTAACCCCCTGTAATGTGCAACAGCCTGAAACAAAAATGACTTTTTCCTGACGAAAATACATTTGATCTTTACAATAACATAACTCATGTGTGAAATCAAAAACAAAACAATTGTAGTTAGTTATTCAATAAAACAAAAAAATATATATATCTGATAACATTAATTACTGCAAACCAATAAACTGTATATATAAATAGGGAACGGTGGGGGCACATACATTTTCAAAACCCTGTGTCTCACAGTATCTAAAGTTTAATACATCTGAATTAACATCAAAACACATGAAATCTGATCACATCAGAACACATAAATATCGTAACTTTTATAAACAACAGCGCATGCGCAAAAGAGAAGAAATTTATTTCGGTTTGTACACATTACATATATATATATATCAGCAGTGCATATTGAAATCCCTTTGTCTCATCAGCCCTGCAGACTGCACCCAGTCAGCCCCCCCTCCTCCTCCTCCCAAACACAGCACACTACAGGGGAGAGGGAGGGGGGTCACACACTCACAGCTTCTCACAGCGTCACAATCTTAACACTTTCAATGCCGGCAAAACAACATACGTATCTGCAATCATTCATCACACCATTGTATAGGAATTATCTACGTATCAAACACATCTTTAACCGTACAATCTGTCGGCCACCATCTCTATATTATGATGACGTGTTGTTTCATCAGTGAACTAAAACTGGAACTTCTGTAAATAGAAAAAAACACTACAAATGACAAAATTAACAAGGTGATTATTTCATACTGATTTGGTTGGGCCGGGCGTGGCCACATCAGGGGCAGGGGGGTGGGGGCAGCCTCTCCCATTGGAAACACAGTGCGCAGCTGTGAAGGGGGGGGTGGTTTCCCACCCACAATGAGGACACACTCAACATGAGGTACGGACGCCATTACCGGGCGTTGGCTGGTCCTGTTTCCTAATACATATAGCATACAATACCTTTCTTATTCCTAACTTCCTCTTCTGCAAATCCCTCTAAAGCACTTTTCATCAACTTACTACCTTCCAACTTCCCTTTGTTCTCCAGAATACCTTTTGCCCAATCTGCGGCTTGGAGCCGCCCTCCTCTATGGATCCCACACACTTCCATCAATTTCTTCATTTTACGCACGATCCTGGAGATTTAAATATGGACGGTAACCCATCCATTCTAACAGTCTATATTATACACGTAATTTATATAACAATTTTCGATCTGCAACTCTTGGTCTGGCAGGAAATAATATAATTTCACAGTCTCCAACGCTAAGTCTCGCCGAAATAGTATAATCTCTAGTCTGCAATGTATTTATTATTACATCTCGCTAGAATTATTATCATCTCTAGTCTGCAATGTATTTATTACGTCTCGCTAGGATATAAAAATCTTTAATTAGACTCTCAAAAATATCTAATTAGACTCTCTGGCCTCGCTGGAAATATTAAAATTCCACAGTCTGCAGCTCTCTGGTCGGTTATGTAATCTTTTATTTAGACTCTAATTACCCAGAGGATGGTTAGTCGGGCGCGACTAAGGTCTCACAGGTTTTCAACCTCACAGCGGAAAATATCACCTCTGTCGCCTGAGATAATCCAGGAAATCAACAAAAGGGTTCTACAGATTGCCACAAGACTGCCCACTAACACAGATAAGACGAAGATTTATAAAATCAATTCGCTTACCGTGTTATTGCGGAGGTGATCAAATTCCTTCAGTGGGCAACTTTGAGTCCTCTGTTTCACCCTGTGATTGTCGACTGTCCGGATTTTGATTTTTCCTCGAGTGAGGTCCAGGTTTCGGCACCAAATGTCAGGTCCGTATTTCACACCGAATAACCACCTCTGTAAATTGAAAGCTGAAGGCATGCCTGGAGAGAAGTACACCACACAAATGTCTGAGGTACAGCTTCAATGTCAGCCAGGAGGAACTGAACTTTATTCAGAACAAAGAAACACACACAGAGAAGACACATGCCCCTCCCTATAGATGTGGGACTTGCTTAAATTCTATTCGCTCCCCAGCTGTAACTTTTCCTATACATTCTTCTGCAGACTCCTCTTTGCATTCCAGGGGGCGATGTCTTCCATAGGTGTGTCCGACATGAACAAAGAACTTGTTATATATATCAGTATATTACACAAAGAACTGAAATGTATATACATATGTGTGAGGATAATATTTTTCAGACAATATACATAGTAATGATCCCTGACACATACACCAAACAAAAGACTCTGACGTGATGTGAACAGAACCTAAGAATATTTTCATTCACTGACAGCAAGCAGACATTATACAATGAATATGATTTATGTACATAAAACCTATTTACTGAATGTTAAGCTGTGGTTCTACCCATTATCACTACTGATGCATATTTGCTATTTACTATCTTCAGTGGTGGCTTCTTTTTACAGGGCACTGGTAGGATCAGTGACTCCAGCTTAAGTGCATTGTCTATTGGAGTCTGAAATCCACCTTCTGTCTCATCACAGGCTCAGGCTGCTGCTGCTCTGTCCCTTCCAAATTTTTTCCACTGCACCTCTGATTGTTCGGCTAGGCTGCTGTATAATAGCACCAGCCCAGCCCCATTGCAAACTCCTCAGGAAGTCAGTGCATGACAAGCTGATCTCCATTATTATAATAGAGGGTTAATGATCCTTAACAAGGGGGAGGGGGCTGGAGATCTACTTTTAAATATTGATTCCTTCAATGAAGTATTCAGCAACAAACTTGTCACAATTTATTAAAGCACGTAATTGATTGCAAGTTTCGCTTACTCCATTACAGGAAACAGGATAATTACGATTCTCAGTCTTCCTTCCTTCTCACAGCTGCGACTCTTAAAAAAAAAAAAAATCCTCTCCGTTCCGAAATTGAATATTGCATTTTTGAATATATGAATTGACAGGAGGAGTTGCACAGCTGCAGCAGATATCCGTCGCACTTCAGCCTCATGTTGATATTGTTCCTACAAGGGGCAGGAAGGACTTGAGAGACGCTCTTTTAAACTGAAGTATCTGAGAAGAGGAGCAAATTTAGACATTTCGGTGACGCCTGAGGAATTGATAATGTAATCATAGCTCTCAGGCCTGCAGAGGAGAAGACCTATCAAATGAGGAGAGTTTACATAAAACGTACTTGTGCAGCCTCGTTCCGATTTATTATCTTGAAGCTGATACAAACGTTACATATTTTACATATTTTATTTTTTTTTTAGTTCATTTTTATCTGCAGGAAAAGATGAAAAGAAAAATAAGTTTTAGAATCTCCCTTATACATGAGAAACAGAGTAAGATGTTAAATTTCTTCTACTGCCACTAGAGGGAGCTTGCTGCAGATGGATTTATTATTGAGTTCAATTGGAGCTGTAGAATTCCCTATGCAGTGAGCTTCCCCTAGTGGTGGCAGCAGGCGAACTGAATCTTGCCATATCACTATGGCTGTATGAAGGGAGGCAGGGGATTTGTACCAGAAAATCTTTGACCCCAATTTAAGGATTTTAGATCCATGTAAATTTAATAAAATGTAATTATAGATATATTTTCCAGCACTGATCCGCCTTCATTAATCCCTGCGCTATTCCAAACCACTAGGAATATTAGATGTTTTTTTAGCAAGGCTGCTTTCTTCCAGTATCAGCGCCACACATGTCTATAGGTTGTTTCTGGTATTGCAGAAGTATAAAAGTTTATAGGATTGAGCTGCAATACCACATATAACCTATGGACAGATGTGGTGCTGCTTAGAAAAAAGCAGCCATGTTTTTCTAACCCTAGAACCAGGGTTAACAATGGTCTGTAAATTCCTGGACAGCGCCATCTTCAAACTGGATATTAAATCGCCTGGAAATCCGCTTTAAACCCCAGAATGCCCCTGGGTGGATCTCATAGCTTGTATAGAGATTACAGTGCTGCTACCTGAGGCAGTAATAGTGGCTGCGTTCACAATTATTGTATCTCTCATCATAAACACGTAGCATGGGACTGGAGAGCCAAGTGCAAGATCCATACCAGGATCTGTTTTTGTAACAAGCATTCCTAAAAAAAAAATGTCTACCTTTTAACCCCATGACTATTTTAGGTCTAGCACTCTGCGCTTTATAGGGGTCGGAGCTACGTTTTTCCGGTACAGAGCTCCAAATCTCTAATATAGACATAGAGTTAAATGAAACAATTCTGTCTGTCTGCAGCCACCACTAGAGGGAGCTCAGGAGCTTACTGTTTATACATTGAGCTCAATAATAACACAGTATACAATTAGCTCCCTCTAGTGGTGGCTGCAGGAAGACAGAATTTTATCATTTAACTTTGTCTGTGCAGGGGATTTAAAGCTCTATATGAGCACAATGGAGCTCAGACTGTTTTAAAGATTTATTATAAAATTAATGAGCACATCATTTTGGGCCTATTTAGGTAAAAAAAAAAAAAATGGTGTTCAAGAGTGGACATTCACTTTAAATTTCTACTGTAATGAGAAGTGGCACTATAGACACAGGCATCTATAAGAATAGTGGTCACAGAGCGCCTGCTGTACAGCCTGTGACGCAGAGTTCGGTGGCGCTGTAAGCTACTCGTTCAATCTTCTGATTGGAGGAGAGCTGTTGACTGGCAGGGCTCTCTTACAGCGCCATACTATAACTCTTATAGATGTCCATATCTAAAGTGCCACTATCATGACAGTGACACTTCAAAATCAATGAGTGCTACTTCACCTTTGAACAAACCCCAAAACTAGAGCTCAAGAGGCCCTCCATCCATGAGCCATTTCAGCATTTTCATTTCCTGACAGCAGGGGGCACTATTTTGGCATATAGGTTGAATATTTTTCTGATATTCTGGGACAGGCTGCACCCACAACTCAGTCATAGACCTTTCCTGCCGCTTATCTCTAATGACAGAGATCAGCCCAGGAGGAGGAAGATACATACTTCCGCCGCTGCTCTCTTCTTGGCTGGTCATAGTGGAGCGCTGAACAGAACAGATACAATTGTATCCACTTGTCATCAAAGAGCAGGACTAGCTATGTACAGAATTTACATCCATGGGTGTTTTCATTCCTGGGCAGCAAGCAGAGATCTTGAAAATGTTGTTGGTCGTCCAGCTTTGCTAGATCCCTGAATGGAAAATATCTGCCTAGTTATGTAATAATACATCTCTTGTTGACTGTAATACTATGTAACGAAGCAGATTTACCAATTTACCATTCATTAATCTGGTGAGGGTAGGAGAGCCCTTGTGGTGCTGTAATTACTACCATATGGGTTGTCATCCAGCTTTTCTAGAGTCCTGAGTGACAAATCTTCTTAGCTATGCAGTGATACATCCCCAGGTCATTGCATTGTACATAACTAGGCAGATTTATCATTCAGGACTTGAGAAAAGCTGGATGAGAACCCCTGCGACACCCGTCATGGTTACCATATTGGTTGTCACCCAGCTTTTCCAGAGTCCTGAAAAGAAAAAACGCCAACTTTATTTATTGATCCATCTCCTGATCACAATAAAGCTACATAAATAGACCGATTTATTATTCAGGACACTAGAGGACGTGTGCTGGTGGTCACCCAGCTTTTCTAGAGTCCTGAAAGGCAAATCTGCTTAGTGTGTTGCTATATAACTAGGCAAGACTGGAGGAACATACACCTATGTGGGACATGTAATGGCAGCCATATTGGGGATCACCCAGCTTTCCCGGAATAGGGACTTATATTTTATTTTTGACGGTAACGCTATTAAGTTTTGATTGAGAAGTTTGGAAATTGCTTCGCCTATTTAGCGAGTCCTCGTCCATGAGAATACACATATTAATTATGCGGGAGGTAATTTTGCAGAAGTCAGTGCACTCTATCTGGGGCTGTCGGGATTGCAGAGCTGAGGGTCTGTCGCTCTGTGCGGAGATGTGCGGATGACATAATCCTCGGCTACAAGTCGGCAGCTTTTCTGTAATGAGATGGAAATATTATGGAAAGAAGATTTCAGGAAAGTAGTTGAGGGAATGCGGACAGAGAAGAAATGCTTCATGTCACTTCACATGATTGTGTTAAGACTGCTGGAACAGCTAATTCCTGTAAGCCCCTGGGGGAAGCCGCCGGTGATGGGAACGCATTGCGATGATGGCTATATTATAATCAAGGCTGACAATATGGATGTCACGAGCTAAAGAGGGACAGAACCGGAATATAATGTCATGTTTCATGCAGTGGCCGGAAATCCTCAATCCACAGAGTAACACGGTGATAGAGACCAAATAATCTCATTTATAGATAGTTCTGTAAAATGCAGCGAGAGCATTATACCATTATTACACTTCACCGAGGGCATGGAAGCCGAATATATCAAGTATAAGAATGTCTGTATCATCCAGCACGAAAAGAGGCGAATGCAACAGAGAAAAAGCTCAGATAATACTTCCAAAATATCTATATTGTCCTCTGATCTTCTAGAACATAGTAGTTTACACCCGACTGCTATAACCTGGGCATTTTCTGTATATAATTATATATGTACAGCTGGTATAAGTTATATATCTTCTTGTATATAGTGATATGGAGCATGCTGGTATAACCTGGGTATCTCTGTGTATAATTATATATGTACAGCTGGTATAAGTTATACATCTTCTTGTATATAGTGATATGGAGCATGCTGGTATAACCTGGGTATCTTCTGTATATAATTATATATGTACAGCTGGTATAAGTTATACATCTTCTTGTATATAGTGATATGGAGCATGCTGGTATAACCTGGGTATCTTCTGTATATAAATATATTTGTACAGCTGGTATAAGTTATACATCTTCTTGTATATAGTGATATGGAGCATGCTGGTATAACCTGGGTATCTTCTGTATATAACTATATATGTACAGCTGGTATAAGTTATACATCTTCTTGTATATAGTTATATGGAGCATGCTGGTATAACCTGGGTATCTTCTATATATAATTATATATGTACAGCTGGTATAAGTTATACATCTTCATGTGTATAGTGATATGGAGGATGCTGGTATAACCTGGGCATCTTCTGTATATAATTATATATGTACAGCTGGTATAAGTTATACATCTTCCTGCATATAGTGATATGGAACATGCTGGTATAACCTGGGCATCTTCTGTATATAATTATATATGTACAGCTGGTATAAGTTATACATCTTCTTGTATATAGTGATATGGAACATGCTGGTATAACCTGGGCATCTTCTGTATATAATTATATATGTACAGCTGGTATAAGTTATACATCTTCCTGCATATAGTGATATGGAGCATGCTGGTATAACCTGGGTATCTCCTGTATATAATTATATATGTACAGCTGGTATAAGTTATACATCTTCTTGTATATAGTGATATGGAGCATGCTGGTAGAACCTGGGTATCTTCTGTATATAATTATATATGTACAGCTGGTATAAGTTATACATCTTCTTGTATATAGTGATATGGAGCATGCTGGTATAACCAAGGTAACTTCTGTATATAATTATATATGTACAGCTGGTATAAGTTATACATCTGCTTGTATATAGTGATATAGAGCATGCTGGTATAACCTGGGTATCTTCTGTATATAATTCTATATGTACAGCTGGTATAAGTTATACATCTTCTTGTATATAGTGATATGGAGCATGCTGGTATAACCTGGGTGTCTTCTGTATATAATTATATATGTACAGCTGGTATAAGTTATACATCTTCTTGTATATAGTGATATGGAGCATGCTGGTATAACCTGGGTATCTTCTGTATATAATTATATATGTACAGCTGGTATAAGTTATACATCTGCTTGTATATAGTGATATAGAGCATGCTGGTATAACCTGGGTATCTTCTGTATATAATTATATATGTACAGCTGGTATAAGTTATACATCTTCTTGTATATAGTGATATGGAGCATGCTGGTATAACCTGGGTATGTTCTGTATATAATTATATATGTACAGCTGGTATAAGTTATACATCTTCTTGTATATAGTGATATGGAGCATGCTGGTATAACCTGTGTATCTTCTGTATATAATTATATATGTACAGCTGGTATAAGTTATACATCTTCCTGTATATAGTGATACGGAGCATGCTGGTATAACCTGGGTATCTTCTGTATATAATTATATATGTACAGCTGGAATAAGTTATACATCTCCCTGTGAATAGTGATACGGAGCATTCTGGTATAACCTGGGTATCTTCTGTATATAATTATATATGTACAGCTTGTATAAGTTACACATCTTCTTGTATATAGTGATATGGAGCATGCTAGTATAACCTGGGTATCTTCTGTATATAATATATATGTACAGCTGGTATAAGTTACACATCTTCTTGTATATAGTGATATGGAGCATGCTGGTATAACCTGGGTATCTTCTGTATATAATTATACATGTACAGCTGGTATAAGTTATACATCTTCTTGTATATAGTGATATGGAGCATGCTGGTATAACCTGGGTATCTTCTGTATATAATTATATATGTACAGCTGGTATAAGTTATACATCTTCTTGTATATAGTGATATGGAGCATGCTGGTATAACCTGGGTATCTTCTGTATATAATTATATATGTGCAGCTGGTATAAGTTATACATCTTCTTGTATATAGTGATATGGAGCATGCTGGTATAACCTGGGTATCTTCTGTATGTAATTATATATGTACAGCTGGTATAAGTTATACATCTTCTTGTATATAGTGATATGGAGCATGCTGGTATAACCTGGGTATCTTCTGAATATAATTATAATTGTACAGCTGGTATAAGTAATACATCTTCCTGTATATAGTGATATGGAGCATGCTGGTATAACCTGGGTATCTTCTATATATAATTATATATGTACAGCTGGTATAAGTTATACATCTTCTTGTATATTGTGATACGGAGCATGCTGTTATAACCCGGGTGTCTTCTGTATATAATTATATATGTACAGCTGGTATAAGTTATACATCTTCCTGTATATAGTGATATGGAGCTTGCTGGTATAACCTGGGTATCTTCTGTATATAATTATATATGTACAGCTGGTATAAGTTATACATCTTCTTGTGCATAGTGATATGGAGCATGCTGGTATAACCTGGGTATCTTCTGTATATAATTATATATGTACAGCTGGTATAAGTTATACATCTTCCTGTATATAGTGATATGGAGCATGCGGGTATAACCTAGTTATGTTATGTATATAATTATATATGTACAGCTGGTATAAGTTATACATCTTCTTGTATGTAGTGATATGGAGCCTGCTGGTATAACCTGGGCAACTTCTGTATGTAATTATACATGTACAGCTGGTATAAGTTATACATCTTCTATATAGTGATATGGAGCATGCTGGTATAACCTGGGTATCTTCTGTATATAATTATATATGTACAGCTGGTATAATTTGTACATCTTCTTGTGTATAGTGATATGGAGCATGCTGATATAACCTGGGCATCTTCTGTATATAATTATATATGTACAGCTGGTATAAGTTATACATCTTCTTGTATGTAGTGATATGGAGCATGCTGGTATAACCTGGGTATCTTCTGTATATAATTATATATGTACAGCTGGTATAAGCTATACATCTTCTTGTATATAGTGAGATGGAGCATGCTGGTATAACCTGGGTATCTTCTGTATATAATTATATATGTACAGCTGGTATAAGTTATACATCTTCTTGTATATAGTGATATGGAGCATGCTGGTATAACCTGGGTATCTTCTGTATATAATTATATATGTACAGCTGTTATAAGTTATACATCTTCCTGTATATAGTGATATGGAGCATGCTGGTATAACCTGGGTATCTTCTTTATATAATTATATATGTACAGCTGATATAAGTGATACATCTTGTATATAGTGATATGGAGCATGCTGGCATAACCTGGGCATCTTCTGTATATAATTATATATGTACAGCTGGTATAAGTTATACATCTTCTTGTATATAGTGATATGGACCATGCTGGTATAACCTGGGTATCTTCTGTATATAATTATATATGTACAGCTGGTATAAGTTATACATCTTCATGTGTATAGTGATATGGAGCATGCTGGTATAACCTGGGTATCTTCTATATATAATTATATATGTACAGCTGGTATAAGTTATACATCTTCCTGTATATAGTGATATGGAGCATGCTGGTATAACCCGGGTATCTTCTATATATAATTATATATGTACAGCTGGTATAAGTTATACATCTTCTTGTATATAGTGATATGGAGCATGCTGGTATAACCTGGGTATCTTCTGTATATAATTATATATGTACAGCTGGTATAAGTTATACGTCTTCATGTGTATAGTGATATGGAGCATGCTGGTATAACCTGGGTATCTCCTGTATATAATTATATATGTACAGCTGGTATAAGTTATACATCTTCCTGTATATAGGGATATGGACCATGCTGGTATAACCTGGGCATCTTCTGTATATAATTATATATGTACAGCTGGTATAAGTTATACATCTTCTTGTATATAGTGATATGGACCATGCTGGTATAACCTGGGTATCTTCTGTATATAATTATATATGTACAGCTGGTATAAGTTATACATCTTCATGTGTATAGTGATATGGAGCATGCTGGTATAACCTGGGTATCTTCTATATATAATTATATATGTACAGCTGGTATACGTTATACATCTTCCTGTATATAGTGATATGGAGCATGCTGGTATAACCTGGGTATCTTCTATATATAATTATATATGTACAGCTGGTATAAGTTATACATCTTCTTGTATATAGTGATATGGAGCATGCTGGTATAACCTGGGTATCTTCTGTATATAATTATATATGTACAGCTGGTATAAGTTATACATCTTCTTGTATATAGTGATATGGAGCATGCTGGTATAACCTGGGTATCTTCTGTATATAATTATACATGTACAGCTGGTATAAGTTATACATCTTCTTGTATATAGTGATATGGAGCATGCTGGTATAACCTGGGTATCTTCTATATATAATTATATATGTACAGCTGGTATAAGTTATACATCTTCTTGTATATAGTGATATGGAGCATGCTGGTATAACCTGGGTATCTTCTGTATATAATTATATATGTACAGCTGGTATAAGTTATACATCTTCTTGTATATAGTGATATGGAGCATGCTGGTATAACCTGGGTATCTTCTGTATATAATTATACATGTACAGCTGGTATAAGTTATACATCTTCTTGTATATAGTGATATGGAGCATGCTGGTATAACCTGGGTATCTTCTGTATGTAATTATATATGTACAGCTGGTATAAGTTATACATCTTCTTGTATATAGTGATATGGAGCATGCTGGTATAACCTGGGTATCTTCTGTATATAATTATATATGTGCAGCTGGTATAAGTTATACATCTTCTTGTATATAGTGATATGGAGCATGCTGGTATAACCTGGGTATCTTCTGTATATAATTATATATGTGCAGCTGGTATAAGTTATACATCTTCCTGTATATACTGATATGGAGTATGCTGGTATAACCTGGGTATCTCCTGTATATAAATATATATGTACAGCTGGTATAAGTTATACATCTTCCTGTATATAGTGATATGGAGCATGCTGTTATAACCCGGGTGTCTTCTGTATATAATTATATATGTACAGCTGGTATAAGTTATACATCTTCTTCTGTATAGTGATATGGAGCATGCTGGTATAACCTGGGCAACTTCTGTATATAATTATGTATGTACAGCTGGTATAAGCTATACATCTTCTTGTATATAGTGAGATGGAGCATGCTGGTATAACCTGGGTATCTTCTGTATATAATTATATATGTACAGCTGGTATAAGTTATACATCTTCTTGTATATAGTGATATGGAGCATGCTGGTATAACCTGGGTATATTCTGTATATAATTATATATGTACACTTGGTATAAGTTGTACATCTTCTGTATATAGTGATATGGAGCATGCTGGTATAACCTGGGTATCTTCTGTATATAATTATATATGTACAGCTGGTATAAGTTATACATCTTCCTGTATATAGTGATATGGAGCATGCGGGTATAACCTGGGTATGTTATGTATATAATTATATATGTACAGCTGGTATAAGTTATACATCTTCTTGTATGTAGTGATATGGAGCCTGCTGGTATAACCTGGGCAACTTCTGTATGTAATTATACATGTACAGCTGGTATAAGTTATACATCTTCTATATAGTGATATGGAGCATGCTGGTATAACCTGGGTATCTTCTGTATATAATTATATATGTACAGCTGGTATAAGCTATACATCTTCTTGTATATAGTGAGATGGAGCATGCTGGTATAACCTGGGCATCTTCTGTATATAATTATATATGTACAGCTGGTATAAGTTATACATCTTCTTGTATATAGTGATATGGACCATGCTGGTATAACCTGGGTATCTTCTGTATATAATTATATATGTACAGCTGGTATAAGTTATATGTCTTCATGTGTATAGTGATATGGAGTATGCTGGTATAACCTGGGTATCTCCTGTATATAATTATATATGTACAGCTGGTATAAGTTATACATCTTCCTGTATATAGTGATATGGACCATGCTGGTATAACCTGGGCATCTTCTGTATATAATTATATATGTACAGCTGGTATAAGTTATACATCTTCTTGTATATAGTGATATGGACCATGCTGGTATATCCTGGGTATCTTCTGTATATAATTATATATGTACAGCTGGTATAAGTTATACGTCTTCATGTGTATAGTGATATGGACCATGCTGGCATAACCTGGGTATCTCCTGTATATAATTATATATGTACAGCTGGTATAAGTTATACATCTTCTTGTATATAGTGATATGGAGCATGTTGGTATAACCTGGGTATCTTCTGTATATAACTATTTATGTACAGCTGGTATAAGTTATACGTCTTCATGTGTATAGTGATATGGAGCATGCTGGTATAACCTGGGTATCTCCTGTATATAATTATATATGTACAGCTGGTATAAGTTATACATCTTCCTGTATATAGTGATATGGACCATGCTGGTATAACCTGGGCATCTTCTGTATATAATTATTTATGTACAGCTGGTATAAGTTATACATCTTCTTGTATATAGTGATATGGAGCATGCTGGTATAACCTGGGTATATTCTGTATATAATTATATATGTACACTTGGTATAAGTTGTACATCTTCTGTATATAGTGATATGGAGCATGCTGGTATAACCTGGGTATCTTCTGTATATAATTATATATGTACAGCTGGTATAAGTTATACATCTTCCTGTATATAGTGATATGGAGCATGCGGGTATAACCTGGGTATGTTATGTATATAATTATATATGTACAGCTGGTATAAGTTATACATCTTCTTGTATGTAGTGATATGGAGCCTGCTGGTATAACCTGGGCAACTTCTGTATGTAATTATACATGTACAGCTGGTATAAGTTATACATCTTCTATATAGTGATATGGAGCATGCTGGTATAACCTGGGTATCTTCTGTATATAATTATATATGTACAGCTGGTATAAGCTATACATCTTCTTGTATATAGTGAGATGGAGCATGCTGGTATAACCTGGGCATCTTCTGTATATAATTATATATGTACAGCTGGTATAAGTTATACATCTTCTTGTATATAGTGATATGGACCATGCTGGTATAACCTGGGTATCTTCTGTATATAATTATATATGTACAGCTGGTATAAGTTATATGTCTTCATGTGTATAGTGATATGGAGTATGCTGGTATAACCTGGGTATCTCCTGTATATAATTATATATGTACAGCTGGTATAAGTTATACATCTTCCTGTATATAGTGATATGGACCATGCTGGTATAACCTGGGCATCTTCTGTATATAATTATATATGTACAGCTGGTATAAGTTATACATCTTCTTGTATATAGTGATATGGACCATGCTGGTATATCCTGGGTATCTTCTGTATATAATTATATATGTACAGCTGGTATAAGTTATACGTCTTCATGTGTATAGTGATATGGACCATGCTGGCATAACCTGGGTATCTCCTGTATATAATTATATATGTACAGCTGGTATAAGTTATACATCTTCTTGTATATAGTGATATGGAGCATGTTGGTATAACCTGGGTATCTTCTGTATATAACTATTTATGTACAGCTGGTATAAGTTATACGTCTTCATGTGTATAGTGATATGGAGCATGCTGGTATAACCTGGGTATCTCCTGTATATAATTATATATGTACAGCTGGTATAAGTTATACATCTTCCTGTATATAGTGATATGGACCATGCTGGTATAACCTGGGCATCTTCTGTATATAATTATTTATGTACAGCTGGTATAAGTTATACATCTTCTTGTATATAGTGATATGGAGCATGCTGGTATAACCTGGGTATCTTCTGTATATAATTATATATGTACAGCTGGTATAAGTTATACATCTTCTTGTATATAGTGATATGGAGCATGCTCTTATAACCTCGGTATCTCCTGTATATAATTATATATGTACAGCTGGTATAAGTTATACATCTTCTTGTATATAGTGAGATGGAGCATGCTGGTATAACCTGGTATGTTCTGTATATAATTATATATGTACAGCTGGTATGAGTTACATATCTTCTTGTATATAGTGATATGGAGCATGCTGGTATAACCTGGGCATCTTCTGTATATAATTATATATGTACAGCTGGTATAAGTTATACGTCTTCATGTGTATAGTGATATGGAGCATGCTGGTATAACCTGGGTATCTTCTGTATATAATTATATATGTACAGCTGGTATAAGTTATACATCTTCTTGTATATAGTGATATGGAGCATGCTGGTATAACCTGGGTATCTTCTGTATATAATTATATATGTACAGCTGGTATAAGTTATACATCTTCTTGTATATAGTGATATGGAGCATGCTGGTATAACCTGGGTATCACATAGTTTAGGTCTTACTGAACTTCCGGCAAATCATACCGAATTAAATCTTCGCAGGTGATAAATATCCCATTGAATGAATGGTACAGATTTGACATTCTGTACGATGGGCCATTTTTTTAAAAACGGCCGCGTAAAAAAACGGCCGCGAATAAGAAGTGCAGCTCACTTCTTGGGAGAATTTGGAGCTGGTTTTCGTAGACTCTATTGAAAACAGCTCCAAAAATGGCCGTAAAAAAACATATGGACCATGCTGGTATAACCTGGGCATCTCATAATTGAGGTCTTACTGAACTTCCAGCAAATCATACCAAATGAAATCTTCGCAGGTGATACATTTCCCATTGAATGAATGGTACAGATTTGACATTCGGAGAATAGCAGATTTGCATTGACAATATAAGAGTTCAGTTAAGCAGTCGTAGAGTCTCCCTAATGCCAAATGTCATAATGAGGCGACAAGAAGAATTGCAAGTAGTAATAGGATCATTCTGAAGATCTTAGACAATGACCAGTCAGATCTGTGCTCATGAATTCGGATAGAAATAAGTCACGGAGTAATTGGGACAGGGTAACCTTTTGCTTCCAAGTGACTCTCATCCATATGCTCACATGCATAAAATGGGCCCCTCTTTTTATAGAAAATATCACAGCTGTCACCTTTATAGCCCGGGAATCTCATTAATTCCAGGGAAATGCTGCGCTCAGCTCAGGTAAAAAGCCAGCGAGGGACACAAGGAAGTGAAATCATTACAAGTTAATGTTTTGCCAAACACTGCAAGATTTATCAACCTTGCCCTCATCAGATTATTCAATTACTTACTGCTGGGACCAGGTCAGAAGATATTTTGTCTGCAGAGTTACTGCTTTTCATTATGAGCAGGAAGTATTAAAATAAATCCACACAGTATTTTTAACTAATACAAATCACACACCATCACAAAATATATTTATACAGTAAGTAGCTCAAATTTAGCAGTGCATGTTTCAGCCACTAGGTGGCTCTGTAGAATATTACACTGATGCCTCAACGAAAGTGCTGTGTGCTCTTCTTTCTTGATGAACTCAACAGCACATTATGTGGCCAGGCATGGTATTGCAAGTACATCTGATTAGTATTGTTTATCACCACCTTTAGTTCACACAGGGCACATACGCTGTGTTAAGGTACAAAGCGCATCCACCCTCCAAATAGAAGAGAAAAAAAAAACGCGCATACTTGCCCTCTGAAGTCCTGCAGACCGGCCGTCTGCGATGACATTTCATCCCATGTGACCGCTGCAGCCTGTGATTGGCTGCAGCGGTCACATGGGATGAAACGTCATCCCAGGATGCCGGCCGGGATGAGCAAACACCGAATTCTTGGTAAGTATACGTTTTTGTTTTTTTCTGAGCTGCGATTTTCGCGGCGGGAAAAAATCGCTACATCTGCTATTTATTTGTTGCAGGTTTTAACTCCCCATTTAATTAAATGGGAAAAGTTACGACAAAAAAGCAGCGATTACGCAAGTAAAATTGACATCCCGCGGAATTAGAAAAAACGCACCGCAGGTCAATTTCTGAGCCTTTTTTCCGCTCATTATTTACGCAGCGTGCGGAGGAGATTTATTCAGATCATCCACTCGGCTGCTACTGTATTATGCTGCCGATTTTCCGCAACAAAATCAGTTTCGGAAAATTTGCAGTATTTACGCCACGTGTGAATAGGGTCTTATAGCGCCCATATCATCCCGCTCCTCATAGTATATGTATTGCTGTAGTCATTTTCTTTCTGCCGTCCTTCTTTTTTATAGCAGGGACCACACAACTGGAGCACAAGATGTCTACATGAAAGACACCCCAGAGACAAGACAATGAGGAACAAGAAAAAGGCAAATAGAATCGGAAACCGGGAGGATAGACACCTACACACTCGGAAGCTTGTATGGTAAGGGGCACGTAAGTCAAATCCCCATACCAACTTTTCAGATATCGTCTCAAACACCAATATAAAGTACATATAACATATGAAAAGGAAACACAGATCTAGGTTACACTTTGCCCTGTGCTCCACATTATATCAAGCCGTTAAGACTAAAATATGCAAATGAGCTGTGTTATCGCAAATGGAGAACGGCTTAATTTTCTCTTAATCACGTTGAATTTTCTGCTCAGGTACGAGTATTTACAGAGATGCCAGCGAGGTCAGCCCACAAAGGATTGTCTATATGGAGACAGTTTTTATAGCTAATTAATTGGGCAACACGAATAGCTGAAACATGGTCAAGCGTAAGCCATTAATCCAGGAAACATAATGGCTCTTGAAGATTCGTTATTAAACCGGTGTATTCATTCATTCTCCCAGGAGGAGGGAGGTGGATTTAAAAAGATGCGGAAGTGAGAGATAAAAAAACTTCTCTGGTTTATTGGTGCTTGCCATATTGGGAAATTTAAAATTGACCTATTAATGTAAGGAGACTTTAAAAATCCACTGCCTACTATGGGGTCTGTTCTTTTCACCAAAGTAATGTCGTGAGCTGCGGGCCCCCCTCTCGTCGTGGGGGCCGTCAAACACCGCCCGCTTGCGTGTGCGCCCGCCCGCTCGTGCGTGCCCGCGTGCGTAACCGCGAGCACCGGAGCGCACACCCGCGAACGAGACACAGACGGGCACACAAGGACAGCGACGCAGAGACAGCTTACCTGGGCTGCCTCCTCCTCCTCCTAAGCCTCGTCCTCCTCCTCCTAAGCCTCGTCTTCCTCCTCCTAAGCCTCGTCCTAAGCCTCGTCCTCCTCCTAAGCCTCGTCCTAAGCCTCGTCCTCCTCCTAAGCCTCGTCCTCCTCCTCCTCCTAAGCCTCGTCCTCTTTCGGCCTCCTCCTCCTCTGCCTCCTAAGCCTCCTCCTCTACCTCCTCCTCCTCCTAAGCCTCCTCCTCGCCCTCCTCCACCTCCTAAGCCTCGTCCTCCTCCGCCTCCTACTTCTCCTAAGCCTGGTCCTCCTCCGCCGTCACGGCCTCCTCTGCCTCCTAGGCCTCCTCCGCCGCCTCGTCCTCCTCCGCCTCCTAAGCCTCGTCCTCCACCGCCTCCTCCTCCTAAGCCTCGTCCTCCGCCTCCTAAGCCTCGGAGTCGTCCTCCTCCGCCTCATAAGCCTCGTCCGCCTCCTAAGCCTCGTCCTAAGCCTCGTCCTCCTCCTAAGCCTCGTCCTAAGCCTCGTCCTCCTCCTCCTCCTAAGCCTCGTCCTCCTCCTCCTAAGCCTCGTCTTCCTCCTCCTAAGCCTCGTCCTAAGCCTCGTCCTCCTCCTCCTCCTAAGCCTCGTCCTCTTTCGGCCTCCTCCTCCTCTGCCTCCTAAGCCTCCTCCTCTGCCTCCTCCTCCTCCTAAGCCTCCTCCTCGTCCTCCTCCACCTCCTAAGCCTCGTCCTCCTCCGCCTCCTACTTCTCCTAAGCCTCGTCCTCCTCCGCCGCCTCAGCCTCCTCTGCCTCCTCCGCCTAGGCCTCCTCCGCCTCCTCCGCCGCCTCGTCCTCCTCTGCCTCCTATGCCTCGTCCTCCACCGCCTCCTCCTCCTCAGCCTCCTAAGCCTCGTCCTCCACCGCCTCCTCCTCCTATGCCTCGTCCTCCGCCTCCTAAGCCTCGGAGTCGTCCTCCTCTGCCTCCTAAGCCTCGTCCTCCTCCTCCTAAGCCTCGTCCTAAGCCTCCTCCTCCTCCTAAGCCTCGTCCTACTCCTCCTCCTAGCCTCGTCCTCCTCCTCCTCCTAAGCCTCGTCCTCTTTCGTCCTCCTCCTCCTCCTCCTCATCCTAAGCCTCGTCCTCCTCCACCTCCTAAGCCTCGGCCTCCTCCTCCGCCGCCTCGTCCTCCTCCGCCTCCTAAGCCTCGTCCTCCTCCGCCTCGTCCTCCTAAGCATCCTCCTCCGCCTCCTAAGCCTCGTCCTCCTCCTAAGCCTCATCCTCCTCCGCCTCCTAAGCCTCGTCCTCCTCCTAAGCCTCATCCTCCTCCGCCTCCTAAGCCTCGTCCTCCTCCTCTGCTTTGTCCTCCGCCTCGTCCTCCTCCTCCTCCGCCTCGTCCTCCTCTACCTCGTCCTCCTCCGCCTCCTAAGCCTCGTCCTCCTCCGCCTCCTAAGCCTCATCCTCCTCCGCCTCATCCTCCTACGCCTCCTAAGCCGCCTCCTCCTCCTCCTCCTCTGCCTCGTCTTCCTCCGCCTCGTCTTCCTCCGCCTCGTCCTCGTCCTCCTCCTCCGCCTCCTCCTCCGCGTAGCTGCGTAAGGAGAGGGGGAGGAGTCCAAATGTAGCGTGGCGGCAGGCATTCTACAATCCACACCATTTTCTGGAGCCTCGCTGGCAGTGAAGGACTGGACGTCTGGACCGAAGAAATCGCCTGGAAGACATCGCCTGACAACGAGGACTGGAGTGGGAGCCAGCAGCTCTTCTGACACAGTGAGTAAAGTGTCTCAAAGCGCTGATTATGTATGGCCCTGTTCACACAGTGTATTTTGCAGGCAGAAAAAATCTGTCTCAATATTCCTTAAAGAATTTTGAGGCAGATTTTGACCTGCCCACACTATCTTGCTGCGTTTTTTGCCTGCGGCGATTGAGGACAGCAGACAAAAAACGCAGCGAAAAATGCATTTTCTGCCTCCCATTGATTTCGATGGGAGGTCAGAGGCGGAACCGCGGAAAGAAAGGACGTGCTGCTTTTTATTTTTTCCGCGACTGGCTCCCATTGATTTCAGATTAAATCAATGGGAGGCGGTTTTGGATGTTTTTTGGCCCTGATTCCGACGCAGTGTCCGAGTCAATATCAAGGCCCAAAAACTCTGTGAAATGGGCCTTATTGTTAGGGTAGGAACATACTAGGAGTGAACACTGCGGATTTTATGCAACACGTTTTATTGCGGAAAATCCGCAGCGTATTACAGTCGCAGCAGAGTGGATGAGATTTGAACAAATCTCATCCACACGCTGCAAAAAAAGTTGACCTGCAGTGTGTTTTTTTAAGCCGCAGCGTGTCAATTTATTCTGTGGAATCGCCGCTCCTTTGTTGCGGAAATGCTGCGGTTCTGCCGCAAAAATCACAAATGAGAAAAAAAAAAGGTATTTTTTTTAATTTATAAAAAACTTTCGACTTGCCCCGGCCGTAGTCCTGGTGACGCGATCCTCTATTCTTAGCGCAGCCCGGCCTCCTGTCATGACATTTCATCCCATGTGACTGCTGCAGCGGTCACATGGTCTACAGCGTCATCCCAGGAGGCGGGGCTTCATTCAGAAGAGAGAGACGCGTCGCCTAAACTACGGCCGGGGCAAGTCTAAACTTTTTTTTCCCTGCAGGATTCCCGCAGCGGACAAGCCTCACGAAACCTGAGCCACTATTTGGTGCGGTTTTGCTGGCGGAATTCCCTGCGGCTACCGGGGCGGATAAGCTGTGTCGTTTTACTCAGCATATCCGCCTAGTGTGTCCCTTATGATGTCGCTCCTGGAGCTGCTGCCTGTCTCTAAATAGGCAGTTGGTTCAGTAGAATTTGCAATTATTTTTTTCTGTGAACCAGCTTAAAAAAATACAAAACTTGAGGCTGCTGGATTCACACGAGCATGTTCGGTCCGTAAAGGACGGAACATATTTCGGCCGCCAGTCCCGGACCGAACACAGTGCAGGGAGCCTGGCTCCTATCATCATAGTTATGTACGACGCTAGGAGTCCCTGCCTCTCCGTGGAAATACTGTCCCGTACTGAAAACATGATTACAGTACGGGACAGTTATCCTGCAGTGAGGCAGGGACTCCTAGCGTCGTACATAACTATGATGATAGGAGCCAGGCTCCCTGCACTGTGTTCGGTCCGGGACTTGCGGGCGAAATACGTTCGTGTGGCGCAGCACAATGTAGTTACATCCTCAGGATAGGCCATCAATAGCTGATGGGTCGGTCCGAGCGCTGCTTCCTCTTCATTTCTACTTGCTCACTGTGAATCGTTGTCACGGATGTAGCGCCGATTCACAGTATTGCAGCCTTCTCACAATGAAGTGAATGTGAGGAGGCTGCAATACTCCGAATTGCACTACATCTGTGTCGACGATTCTCAGAGAGTAAGTAGAAATGAAGGGGTAGCATGATATAGTGCTGGACGGAGTACCGTTAACAGGCGGTGCCACGGTAGGGGGGCCCAGAAAATTTAGCTGTATGAGGCCCTGAAATTCCTGATGGCGGCCCTAGCTACTAGTATACGGAGGAATTTGATTATGTACTAAACATTCATAAGTTATAACGTACAGAGAATTTATTAAATAGATCTTGTTAAATATTATTATTTCAGTTTTATTGACTCTCCCAGAATATCTCATAAACCAGAACGGATATCATAGTTCAGAGAAAAGGTTTATTAAATGTTTAGTGCTGCCCCCTGCTGGTAATGTAATGTGCAAGAGGTGTGGAGAGAAATGAGGCAAGCAAAATTACAAGTAATCTGACTCAGATTCAGACATTTAAGAATTAAATAGAATGAATACCAATTCTTCTAATCTAACCCTCTATGTACAAGAATATATTTACTATGATACTGCTCCTATATACAAGAATATAACTACTATAATACTGGCCCCTATATACAAGAATATAACTACTATAATACTGCCCCCTATGAACAAGAATATAACTACTATAATACTGCCCCTATATACAAGAATATAACTACTATAATACTACCCCTATATACAAGAATATAACTACTATAATACTGCCCCTATATACAGGAATATAACTACTATAATACTTCCCCTATATACAAGAATATAATTACTATAATACTGTCCCCTATATACAAGAATATAACTACTATAATACTGCTCCTATATACAAGTATATAACTACTATAATACTGCTCCTATATACAAGAATATAACTACTATAATACTGCCCCTAAATACAAGAATATAACTACTATAATACTATTCCTATATACAAGAATATAACTACTATAATACTGCTCCTATATACAAGAATATAACTACTATAATACTGCCCCCTATATACAAGAATATAACTACTATAATACTGCTCCTATATACAAGAATATAACTACTATAATACTGCCCCTATATACAAGAATATAACTACTATAATACTGCCCCTATATACAAGAATATAACTACTATAATACTGTCCCTATATACAAGAATATAACTACTATAATACCGCTCCTATATACAAGAATATTACTACTCTAATACTGCTCCCTTTATACAAGAATATAACTACTATAATACTGCCCCCTATATGCAAGAATATAACTACTATAATACTGCCCCTTTATACAAGAATATAACTACTATAATACTGCTCCTATATACAAAAATATAACTACTATAATACTGCTCCTATATACAATAATATAACTACTATAATACTACTCCTATATACAAGAATATAACTACTATAATACTGCTCCTATGTACAAGACTATAACTACTATAATACTGCCCCTATATACAAGAATATAACTACTATAATACTGCCCCTATATACAAGAATATAACTACTATAATACTGTCCCTATATACAAGAATATAACTACTATAATACCGCTCCTATATACAAGAATATTACTACTCTAATACTGCTCCCTTTATACAAGAATATAACTACTATAATACTGCCCCCTATATGCAAGAATATAACTACTATAATACTGCCCCTTTATACAAGAATATAACTACTATAATACTGCTCCTATATACAAAAATATAACTACTATAATACTGCTCCTATATACAATAATATAACTACTATAATACTACTCCTATATACAAGAATATAACTACTATAATACTGCTCCTATGTACAAGACTATAACTACTATAATACTGCTCCTATATACAAGAATATAACTACTATAATACTGCCCCCTATATACAAGAATATAACTACTATAATACTGCTCCTATATACAAGAATATAACTACTATTATACTGCTCCTATATACAAGAATATAACTACTATAATACTGCCCCTATATACAAGAATATAACTACTATAATACTGCCCCTATATACAAGAATATAACTACTATAATACTGCTCCTATATACAAGAATATAACTACTATTATACTACTCCTATATACAAGAATATAACTACTATTATACTGCTCCTATATACAAGAACATAACTACTATAATACTGCCCCTATATACAAGAATATAAATACTATTATACCGCTCCTATATACAAGAATATAACTACTTTAATACTGACCCTATAAACAAGAATATAACTACTATAATACTGCCCCCTATATACAGGAATATAACTACTATAATACTTCTCCTATATACAAGAATAACACTACTATAATACTGCCACCTATATACAAGAATATAACTACTATAATACTTCTCTTATATACAAGAATATAACTACTATAATACTGCCCCCTATATACAAGAATAACACTACTATAATTATCTTTTTTATTTAAAAACTTTCAACAAAATATTACAATACCTTTGCAATACACTCATAACAGATAAAGAAAATAAACGTATGTCTCTTAATAACATCACAATCATTAAACAAACCATAATATATGAATATTGCTCCAGTATAGATTGTTTCAACTATTTTTCATATTATTCTAGAGAGTATTACAGGAGAGTTCTTCTTTATTGGTGACCGGGCAGCATCGCGCACACCACAGATGGTACGTGGTCACCACATTTATGACATATAGTAAACCTCTATGATATAAACGGAGTTCGGGGTAGAAGTCTCCATACAGCAGCTGAGAGTTTCACTGTCCCACTAGATGTGGTGACTGCAGGGACATTACTCTGTAGATAAGTCTCTTGTATAAAGAGGACATTGGTTTTGTCGTCAGACAGACGCTGGAATATCGCCTGCCGCCTGCTCCTATTCTTCACACTGTTCACATTAATAGAGGTGATTTCCAGCCTCATCCTGATTACATATCTTTCCTACTTTTTTTTTTCCTTCTTCCACTGCTATGTCCTTTAACACCCCATCTTTGGTGGACACTGGGGGGTCAGAGTCTTCATCCTGAGGTTCGTCGTCTGGGTTGTGTGAGAAGACTTGCTCCATCTCTGCTTCTTCTTCCTGGTCATCTTCCCCCAGCGCACAGTAACGTCCCCCAGTTATCGCCAGCACTGGAGACTTTTTTTTCTAGAAGAATCATCTGTTTTACTTCTCCTTTTAACCGTCTGAAATCCCTCCTCATCCATACAGGTCGCTGCAACTGGATCAGGTGTTTTTTTTACTGGTCGCTGCGGCTGGATCAGCTGGTTCCTTATTGGTCGCTGCGGCTGGATCAGCTGGTTCCTTACTGGACGCTGCGGCTGGCGCAGCTGGTTCCTTACTGGTCGCTGCGGCTGGCCCAGCTGGTTTTTTACTGGTCGCTGCGGCTGGATCAGCTGGTTCTTTACTGGTCGCTGCAGCTGGATCAGCTGGTTCCTTACTAGGCGCTGCGGCTGGATCAGCTGGTTCCTTACTGGTCGCTGCGGCTGGATCAGCTGGTTTTTTTACTGGTCGCTGCGGCTGCCTCAGCTGGCTCCTTACTGGTGTTGGGCAGATGTTTAGATGTTTTGGTGACAGAGTGACTGGATATTTTGCTTTTAGCATGACCTCTATTTTCAGTGGCCGGTGACACTTGTGCAGCATCCACAGATGGGACATTCGTCTCTGGAGCAGGGTCTCTGGTACTTTGGCTTACATCATCGCTGGGACTTCCAGGTTCTGGGGTTGTATCTACACATATGGAGACATCCTCCTGCTCTTCCTCCATGACTCCTTTAAAGGTCTCCTCTTTATTATCTTCTGCATGTGGACACTCCCGGAATGTATGTCCAGGTCCTAAGCACAGGTTACAGATGACAGGTCCTGTACAATCGTCCTTCACATGCCCAAACTGACCACATAGTGAGCACTTTATACGGGAACAGTTGAATGCCAGGTGTCTGCCCCCACATCTATGGCACCGTCGCGGTTGACCAGGGTAGTAACATATGCCTCTCTCCGAGCCCAGGTAGAATGAGTGCGGCAGATGTCTGGTCACTCCATTCTCCTGAACCAGCTGGATCTTGACAGAATATCCTCCATTCCAGATCTAGTCCTCATCATAGATCTTTGTTGGCAGTCTCTTCACCTCACAATATCTGCTCAACCAGTGCTGCAAATCTGCCAGAGCCACCACCTCAGACTGGAACAGGACGGTGGCGGTGACTACCTGGGGGTTAGTCAGCTGGATGACATGTAGATGCTCCCACATCGCGTGCTCCTTTGTATCGTTATAAATACTCCAGAACAAGTCTAGACTATATTGCAGCTTGAAACTGATGTCATAATTCCTGCTGGAGGGAATGTGGATCAGAGCGAACACCTCAGAAGCTTTAAACTTCATAAACTCCTTCAACAAAACTTTCCCAATGTAGAGTCTGGAGGGGAGGTTTTCCTCTGGTCCCGAGTACCTGATTCTGACCGCGTTCCTCCTCTGAGGTGTGGGGTTAGTCGGTCTTGTGACGCTGGAGAACAGTCTCCTGTACTGAGGTCTGTCAGCAGGTGGGTCAGGACTGGACCTCTCCTCAGCTGATTGTACTGCAGATCCTCCTGTGTCTGCTCCTGATCGCTGTGTAACCTGCACTTCATTCACTGATACTGCGGATGGCTGAACCTCCAGAACAGGGTCTGCAATGTCCGCCTCAGCCTGTGCCGCTGGTTCATCAGATATCAGACTGTCAATCACCGCGCTGAGCGAGGTCTCACTTACAATGTCAGTATATGCGGCACTTTCTTGCTCACTCCCAGGAGTGCCACTCGCATTCACTTCATCAGTACTGCACATAGAGTCTACTGCAGTTAACCCCTCGTCAGCTGGCACACATTTCTCTGCAGCTTTAGCAGCAGCATTTTTGTTGACTGATTGCACAGACCTCACACATTATGGGAGTTGTGATCCTCCAGCCACTGCACACTCATATCTTCCAGGGTTTCCCTGCGCCACAATATTATACACAGTCTTATAGTCAGTGTCTTTTTTTGCAATTATATTTTTTCTCTTCACAGTTTGGGCTCTGGTCTCTCTTTTGTTCTCCATTGCCCAGTACTTTATTTTTGGGACTGTGCATGATTCTTTCTGCTATCTCTCCTTCAATATCACCAGCTCACCTGTGCAAACATCCAGACACTCACATTTCATCAGCTTTGCCTTTGGATCAGTCTCTTGGTTAATTTCAGTTCTCAACTTGCGAACTTGCATTTCGATTTTAAAGATATTTTTCTTTGTCATTTTTGTGCACAATTCACCAACATCATGAGATTCAGTTGACTCAGCAGCCATCATTTCCAGATCATCACCTCCACCATCTCCATGCTGCAGGCCAGACTCTGGGCTTTCCCAGGATCATCAGCCCAGGACCCCTCCCCTCCACATGGGTCAGAAGCCATGCATAGTCCTAACAGGGAGCTCACAAGCACACGTCTATCATCTCCTATGGACAAGAATATAACTACTATAATACTGCCCCCTATATACAAGAATATGACTACTATAATACTGCCCCTATATACAAGAATATAACAACTATAATACTGCTCCTATATACAAGAATATAACTACTATAATACTGCTCCTATATACAATAATATAACTACTATAATACTGCTCCTATATACAAGAATATAACTACTATAATACTGCTCCTATATACAATAATATAACTACTATAATACTGCTCCTATATACAAGAATATAACTACTATAATACTGCCTCCTATTTACAAGAATATAACTACTATAATACTGCTCCTATATACAAGAATATAACTACTATAATACTGCCCCCTATATACAAGAATATAACTACTATAATACTGCCCCCTATATACAAGAATATAACTACTATAATACTGCCCCTATATATAAGAATATAACTACTATAATACTGCTCCTTTACACAAGAATATAACTACTATAATACTGCCCCCTATATACAAGAATATAACTACTATAATACTGCCCCTATATATAAGAATATAACTACTATAATACTGCCCCCTATATACAAGAATATAACTACTATAATACTGCCCCTATATATAAGAATATAACTACTATAATACTGCTCCTATATACAAGAATATAACTACTATAATACTGCCCCTATGTACAAGAATATAACTACTTTAATACTGCCCCTATATACAAGAATATAACTGCTATAATACTGCCCCCTATATACAAGATTATAACTACTATATTACTGCTCCTATATATAAGAATATAACTACTATAATACTGCTCCTATAAACAAGAATATAACTACTAGAATACTGCTCCTTTATACAAGAATATAACTACTATAATACTGCCCCTATATACAAGAATATAACTACTATAATTATCTTTTTTATTTGAAAACTTGCAACAAATTATTACAATACCTTTGCAATACACTCATAACAGATAAAGAAAATAAACGTATGTCTCTCAATAACATCGCAATCATTAAACAAACCATAATATATGAATATTGCGCCAGTATAGATTGTTTCAACTATTTTTCATGATATTATTCTAGACCGTATTACAGGAGAGTTCTTCTTTATTGGTGACCAGGCAGCATCGCGCACACCACAGATGGGACACGGTCACCACATTTTTGGCATATAGTGAACCTCTATGATATAAACGGAGTTCGGGCTAGAAGTCTCTATACAGCAACTGAGATTTTCACTGTCCCAATAGATGTGGTGACTGCAGGGACAGGGACATTACTCTGTAGATAAGTCTCTTGTATAAAGATGACATTGGTTTTGTCATCAGACAGACGCTGGAATATCGCCTGCCGCCTGCTCCTATTCTTCACACTGTTCACATTGATGGAGGTGATTTTCAGCATCATCCTGGTTACATGTCTTTCCTACTTTTTTTTCTTCTTCCACTGCTATGTCCTGTAACACCCCATCTTTTGGTGGACATTGGGGGGTCAGCATCTTCATCCTGAGGTTCGTCATCTGGGATGTGTGAGGAGACTTGCTCCATCTCTGCTTCTTCTTCCTGGTCATCTTCTCCCAGCGCACAGTAACGTCCCCCAGTTATCGCCAGCACTGGAGACTCCGGTGATTTCTTTGCAGCAGTGATTTTTTTCCTAGAAGAATCATCTATTTTACTTCTCCTTTTAACCGTCTGAAATCCCTCCTCATCGATACTGGTCGCTGCGGCTGGATCAGCTGGTTTTTTACTAGTCGCTGCGGCTGGATCAGCTGGTTTCTTACTGGTCGCTGCGGCTGGCCCCGCTGTTTTTTTACTGGTCGCTGCGGCTGGATCAGCTGGTTCCTTACTGGTGTTGGGCAGATGTTTAGATGTTTTGGTGACAGAGTGACTGGATATTTTACTTTTAGCGTGACCTCTATTTTCAGTGGCTGGTGACACTTGTGCAGCATCCACAGATGGGACATTCGTCTCTGGAGCACGATCTCTGGTACTTTGGCTCACATCCTCGCTGGGACTTCCAGGTTCTGGGGTCATATCTACACATATGGAGACATCCTCCTGCTCTTCCTCCATGGCTTCTTTAAAGGTCTCCTCCTTATTATGTTCTGCATGCGGACACTCCCGGAATGTATGTCCAGGTCCTAAGCACAGGTTACAGATGACAGGTCCTGTACAATCATCCTTCACATGCCCAAACTGACCACATAGTGAGCACTTAATACGGGAACAGTTGAATGCCAGGTGTCTGCCCCCACATCTATGGCACAGTCGCGGTTGACCAGGGTAGTAACATACGCCTCTCTCCGAGCCCAGGTAGAAGGAGTGCGGCAGATGTCTGGTCACTCCATTCTCCTGAACCAGCTGGATCTTGACAGAATATCCTCCATTCCAGATCTCCTCCTCATCATAGATCTTTGTTGGCAGTCTCTTCACCTCACAATATCTGCTCAACCAGTGCTGCAAATCTGCCAGGGCCACCACCTCAGACTGGAACAGGACGGTGGCGGTGACTACCTGGGGTTTAGTCAGCTGGATGACATGTAGATGCTCCCACATCGCGTGCTCCTTTGTATCGTTATAAATACTCCAGAATAAGTCTAGACTATATTGCAGCTTGAAACTGATGTCATAATTCCTGCTGGAGGGAACGTGGATCAGAGCGAACACCTCAGAAGCTTTAAACTTCATAAACTCTTTCAACAAAACTTTCCCAATGTGGAGTCTGGAGGGGAGGTTTTCCTCTGGTCCTGAGTACCTGATTCTGACCGCGTTCCTCCTCTGAGGTGTGGGGTTACTCGGTCTTGTGACGCTGGAGAACAGTCTCCTGTACTGAGGTCTGTCAGCAGGTGGGTCAGGACTGGACCTCTCCTCAGCTGATTGTACTGCAGATCCTCCTGTGTCTGCTCCTGATCGCTGTGTAACCTGCACTCCATTCACTGACACTGCGGACGGCTGAACCTCCAGAACAGGGTCTGCAATGTCCGCCTCAGCCTGTGCCACTGGTTCATCCGATATCAGACTGTCAATCACCGCGCTGAGCGAGGTCTCACTTATAATATCAGGACATGAGGCACTTTCTTGCTCACTCCCAGGAGTGCCACTCGCATTCACTTCATCAGTACTGCACATAGAGTCTACTGCAGTTAACCCCTCGTCAGCTGGCACACATTTCTCTGCAGCTTTAGCAGCATTTGTGTTGGCTGATTGCACAGACCCCACACATGATGAGAGATGTGATCCTCCAGCCACTGCACACTCATATCTTCCAGGGTTTCCCTGCTCCACAATATTATATACAGTCTTATAGTCAGTGTCTTTTTTTGCAATGATATTTTTTCTCTTCACAGTTTGGGCTCTAGTCTCCCTTTTGTTCTCAATTGCCCAGTTCTTTATTTTGGGTACTGTGCATGATTCTTTCTGCAATTTCTCCTTCAATATAACCAGCTCACGTGTGCAAACATCCAGACACTCACATTTCATCAGCTTTGCCTTTGGATCAGTCTCTTGGTTAATTTCAGTTCTCAACTTGCGAACTTGCATTTCGATTTTAAAGATATTTTTCTTTGTCATTTTTGTGCACAATTCACCAACATCATGAGATTCAGTTGACTCAGCAGCCATCATTTCCAGATCATCACCTCCACCATCTCCATGCTGCAGGCCAGACTCTGGGCTTTCCCAGGATCATCAGCCCAGGACCCCTCCCCTCCACATGGGTCAGAAGCCATGCATAGTCCTAACAGGGAGCTCACAAGCACACGTCTATCATCTCCTATGGACAAGAATATAACTACTATAATACTGCCCCCTATATACAAGAATATGACTACTATAATACTGCCCCTATATACAAGAATATAACAACTATAATACTGCTCCTATATACAAGAATATAACTACTATAATACTGCTCCTATATACAATAATATAACTACTATAATACTGCTCCTATATACAAGAATATAACTACTATAATACTGCTCCTATATACAATAATATAACTACTATAATACTGCTCCTATATACAAGAATATAACTACTATAATACTGCCTCCTATTTACAAGAATATAACTACTATAATACTGCTCCTATATACAAGAATATAACTACTATAATACTGCCCCCTATATACAAGAATATAACTACTATAATACTGCCCCCTATATACAAGAATATAACTACTATAATACTGCCCCTATATATAAGAATATAACTACTATAATACTGCTCCTTTACACAAGAATATAACTACTATAATACTGCCCCCTATATACAAGAATATAACTACTATAATACTGCCCCTATATATAAGAATATAACTACTATAATACTGCCCCCTATATACAAGAATATAACTACTATAATACTGCCCCTATATATAAGAATATAACTACTATAATACTGCTCCTATATACAAGAATATAACTACTATAATACTGCCCCTATGTACAAGAATATAACTACTTTAATACTGCCCCTATATACAAGAATATAACTGCTATAATACTGCCCCCTATATACAAGATTATAACTACTATATTACTGCTCCTATATATAAGAATATAACTACTATAATACTGCTCCTATAAACAAGAATATAACTACTAGAATACTGCTCCTTTATACAAGAATATAACTACTATAATACTGCCCCTATATACAAGAATATAACTACTATAATACTGCCCCCTATATACAAGAATATAACTACTATAATACTGCCCCTATATACAAGAATATAACTACTACAATACTGCCTCCTATGTACAAGTATATAACTACTATAATACTGCCCCTATATACATGAATATAACTACTATAATACTGCTCTCTATATACAAGAATATAACTACTATAATACTGCTCCTATTTACAAGAATATAACTACTATAATACTGCTCCTACATACAAGAATATAACTACTATAATACTGCTCCTATATACAAGAATAACACTACTATAATACTGCCTCCTATATACAAGAATATAACTACTGTAATACTGCCCCCTATATGCAAGAATATAACTACTATAATACTGCCCCCAGATACAAGAATATAACTACTATAATACTGCCCCCTATATACAAGAATATAACTACTATAATACTGCCTCCTATATACAAGAATCTAACTACTATAATACTGCCTCCTATATACAAGAATATAACTACTATAATACTGCTCCTATATACAAGAATATTACTACTGTAATACTGCCTCTATATACAAGAATATAACTACTATAATACTGCTCCTATATACAAGAATATAACTACTATAATACTGCTCCTATATACAAGAATAACACTACTATAATACTGCCTCCTATATACAAGAATTTAACTACTGTAATACTGCCCCCTATATGCAAGAATATAACTACTATATTACTAGTATAAAAATCCAGATGTTCTATGCTTGTTTAGTAATAAAGCGGTGGTTTTTATACCTGGTCTATAAGGTATAATTTGGCAGCCAGGGATATGATCTGGGGGATATGCTTTGGTTGTACAGTCACTTTCTGCTCATGTTTCAGAAATTTTATTTTACAGTTAACATTGGAATGTGCGGCAGTGTAACAGGATTACTGCCCCATAGGAGATGCTATGTACGACCTTACAAGTTGAAACAGATTTTTCATCGCCATCTTGGGCTCTCAGAAAATCTTGAGTTAACTTTCTGGAAAATGAATTATGTTTAATCTGGATAGATTTTTTTTTTTTCAGTTCAATAAAGCTAAAATTATTTACAGCAGCACTGCAGACAGATTATACACATTGTGTTTGTCTAGTTAAGGGCCTGAGATGGGCGGAGAACGATACAATGTATATGTTCTGCCTGGAGTGTCCCTTTAATTAGATATTTGTCTGTAAGTATATCTTATAAGAAGTTCTACAGGACAAGTTTAAGGCTTTTCCTGCTAAATTTGCTATAGTCGTTCTTTAAGGAATTCTCCATAATAATTGTATCTATTGTCAGTCATTTTACAAGTGCTAAAGACAGGGGGGAAAAGTAAGTGACAGCCCTCCGCAGTTGTCATGAATACTAATTACCTGATCTCGCTCGGTTTTAATTCTTGCAAGCTTTATTTCAGTATTATTAGGTTTTGCTGGAATAATTGCCTAGAGATTTTACTAAACATTGGCTTCAAGATTAAAATTGCCACGTGCGCACCGTTGCATTAAATTCTTGTTTTTGTTCTGTCACTCACCAGTTTGTAGTGTTTTAAACATTGCCTCAGTCTATTTATTAACCTTGACATGTCCTCCAATGTGGAGAGAAAGAGAGAGCAAAAGAGAGAGAAGGAGGACAGATGGACAGCTAGACCGATGGACAGCTAAACTGATGGACCGATAGATAGATAGATAGATAGATAGATAGATAGATAGATAGATAGATAGATAGATAGATAGATAGATAGATAGATAGATAGATAGATAGATAGATAGATAGATAGATAGATAGATAGATAATGTAGCGTCCATGTCCTCAGGCCGTCAGGTTTACTATCCTCCCGACGCCCGCAGCCATGGATCCATGAGCGCTGGTCCCCATGTCCTTCCTAGGAGATGCCAGCACTCACTTCCGCTCCGTTTTGTTGTGTCCCGTAGGGTGTGGAAATCATCATCATCAACGGCCCGTGATTTCCTGGCCTATAAGAAGGCCCCAGCCCTTCTGATCCTTGCCTGAGCGTTGTTAGTTTATTCCAGTCTGTCTTGCAAATGGTCCCTTAGTGTTTCCCGTTCCAGTTATTACCCGTGCCCTGCTACCTGTTCCTGTATCCCGTATTTTTCTTGTTCGTGTGCCTACCAGTGTTGGAGTCGTGTCTACTGCACCTGCTGTCGTTTGCCACGTCCAGTGTCTTCTGCAACGTCCAGTGTCATCTGCCACGTCCAGTGTCTTCTGCCACGTCCAGTGTCTTCTGCCACGTCCAGTGTCTTCTGCCACATCGGATACTGCCCGCCACGTCTGGCGCTACCTTCTGCACAGGCCTCCATCCGTGCTGAAGCCACAGCCACCGTCTGGACTAGTTCAGGCACCCAAGCGTTACAATCTACTATTGACTTTCATATAGACTGTGACCTGGTCAGCTGCCTCTCCGCTACGGCGGAGCGGCCTAGTGCGTCCAGATACCCTGTGACCGTGACAGTATGCTTAGGCCAAACAACCCGCTGGCCAGCCCAAGACCGCAGTCCAGAAGATACAGACGGAGATGCATGACCTACGCACATGTCAGGATCAACTGCTTGAGGCTGTGAATTCTATCCTGGTCCGTCTAGATCTACTCACTGTTCCACCTCCGGTTCTTCCTCCTGAAGCTGTTGCTGTCCCACTGCACGTTGCTCCTCCTGTTTGTTCCGGATCCACAGTTCCTCTGCCTCTTCCTCCTCGCTACTACGGTGATCCCAGAGCATGTAGAGGATTTATTAACCAATGCACGGTTCATTTTAGGCTACGGGCTCATCTCTTCCGCTCCGAGGAGGCCAAAGTGGCGTTTATTATCTCCCTCCTCGCTGGCAAGGCCCTCGCATGGGCGAACCCAATCTTGGAGCAACAAGGACCTGTATTATCTCCTTCCGTACCCTGGCAGCCAAGCTGTCATGGAACAATGAGGCACTGGTGGCGACCTTCTGGCAGGATCTGTCCTCTCACATCAAGGACGAACTGGAAGCCCGCGACCTTCCTTCTACCTTGGATGCCCTCATCCTGTTAGCCTCCCCGGTAGATATGAGAATCCGGGAGCGCACTCGAGAGGTTCGACAGGAAAGCCGGGTCCAAAGACCAGCACCCTCGGTCCAGAGACCACTATTGCCTTCCCCTAGTGCGCTACCTGAAGAACCCATGCAGGTAGACAGAGTCCGGTTATCTGAACAGTAGAAGCAGCGCAGACGCTCCTCTGGACTATGTATGTATTGTGGCCTTAAGGGTCATTTTGTGCGCCAATGCCTACAGAAACCTGGAAACTCCAGTACCTAGGGTTGGTTGGAGAGGCAACTCTATGTGGAACATCTCCAAATGTTAAAACCTCCCCCAAATTATCAATTCCTGTGGCCATCGTCACCGGAGAGACGTCACATCCTTCCTCCGCCTATCTTGACTCTGTAGCGGCTGCTAATTTCATCCAGCAGGATCTAGTGGATCGTTTACGTCTACCCACAGTCTGTCTGGAGAGACCCCTGGCTGTTGCCTCTGTGAATGGTCTACCATTGCCCGATCCGATTATGCTCATCACGAAGCCGTTGACACTACGGAGCTCTTCACTCAGAACAGATCACCTTCCTTGTACTACCTAAGGCTATCAATCCTATCCTGCTGGGTCTGCCATGGCTCCGCCTCGGTTCTTGACTGGAGTTCCGGAGAAGTTCTTCAATGGGGTTCCAGATGCCATAGCCATTGCCTGTCACAAGTCCGTCCTGTTATGCCCCCACTGCCTCAATCACTCTCCGGTCTACCATCTCAGTATGCCAGTTTTGCGGATGTCTTCTGCAAACGAGAGGTTGAGACATTGCCTCCACATCGGAATTATGTCTGTCCCATTGAACTGGTTCCAAATGCTTCTCTTCCCCGTGGACGAGTATATCCTGTCTCCTTGCCAGAGACTTTATCTATGTCAGCCTACATCAAGGAGAATTTGGAGAGGGGTTTTATCCGAAAATCTTCCTCCCCGGCTGGGGCCGGCTTCTTCTTCGTTAAGAAGAGAGATGGATCTCTTCGACCCTGCATTGACTACCATGGTCTCAACCAGATCACAGTCAAGAACATTGCCACTTATATCCGAGCTGTTTGATCGCATACGAGGAGCCAAAATGTTTTCTAAGCTAGACCTGCGGGGGGCATATAACTTAATCCGGATTCGCCAGGGTGACGAATGGAAGACGGAATTTAACACCCGCGATGGGCACTATGAAAACCTAGTGATCCCCTTCGGACTGTGTAACGCTCCTGCAGTATTTCAGGAATTCGTCAATGATATTTTCCAAGATCTCCTCTATACATCGTGTTCCAAATTATTATGCACATTGGATTTAAGTGTCATAAACATTTAATTATTAGTTTTTCAATGAAACTCATGGATGGTATTGTGTCTTAGGGCTCTTTGGATCATTGTAATCAATCTCAGACACCTGTGACAATTAGTTTGCCAGGTGTGCCCAATCAAAGGAAAACTACTTAAGAAGGACGTTCCACATTATTAAGCAGGCCACAGGTTTCAAGCAATATCGGAAAGAAAAAGGATCTCTCTGCTGCCGAAAAGCGTGAAATAGTGCAATACCTTGGACAAGGTATGAAAACATTGGATATTTCAAGAAAACTTAGACGTGATCATCGTACTGTGAAAAGATTTGTGGCTGATTCAGAGCACAGACGGGTTCGTTCAGATAAAGGCATAATGAGGAAGGTTTCTGCCAGACAAATTAATAGGATTAGGAGAGCAGCTGCTAAAATGCCATTGCAAAGGAGCAAACAGGTATTTGAAGCCACTGGTGCCTCTGGAGTCCCGCGAACGTCAAGGTGTAGGATCCTCCAGAGGTTTGCAAGTGTGCATAAAGCTATTATTCGGCCACCCCTAAACAATGCTCACAAGCAGAAACGGTTGCAGTGGGCTCAGAAATACAGGAGGTGGAGGAGTCATGTTTTAGGCTGGAATCATGGGGAGAGAGCTGGTAGGCCCCTTTAGGGTCCCTGACGGTGTGAAAATGACTTCTGCAAAGTACATAGAGTTTATAACTGACCACTTTCTTCCGTAGTACAAACAGAAGAACCGTGCCTTCCGTAGCAAAATTATCTTAATGCATGACAATGCACCATCTCATGCTGCAAAGAATACCTCTGTGTCATTGACTGCTATGGGCATAAAAGGAGAGAAACTCATGGTG
Organism: Rhinoderma darwinii; assembly: GCF_050947455.1. Lineage (NCBI taxonomy): Eukaryota > Metazoa > Chordata > Amphibia > Anura > Rhinodermatidae > Rhinoderma > Rhinoderma darwinii. Next base: position 6,028,637 of record NC_134691.1, on the reverse strand, counting down.
TGACCCCCATGTTCCCCTGACCTCAACCCTATTGAGAACCTTTGGAGCATCCTCAAGCAAAATATCTATGAGGGTGGGAGGCAGTTCACATCAAAACAGATCAGGGAGGCTATTCTGACATCCTGCAAAGATATTCAAGCAGAAACTGTCCAAATACTCACAAAATCAATGGATGCAAGAATTGTGAAGGTGATATCAAAGAAGGGGTCCTATGTTAATATGTAACTAGGCCTGTGAAGTTTTTTTTTTATTGAAAGAGCTTTTGATTTCTGTAAATATGACCTCCTGATGCTGCAAATTCAACAAATTACCATTTTACTTCTCTTTACAACCTTTAAAATGTTTTGATCTCTGTTGTGCATAATAATTTGAAACAGTGCATTTTGTGTATTTTACTTCTAAAAAAAAATCTGTTATCATTAGGAGATTTGTTCATTAAAATTTGCATTATACTTCAACGGTTGATGGCTTGAACATTATACTGACTGTCATTTGCATCGACTATTTAGGAAAATCAGCGAAAAATAACATTTGCATATCAATTTGGAACGCGGTGTATGTGTGTTGTCGTTTATCTCAATGATATTTTGATTTTATACCCAGATCTGATGACCCATCGGAGGCATATCCGTCAAGTTCTTCTGCGACTAAGAGAGAATCGCTTATATACCAAGTTGGAGAAGTACGTCTTTGAAAATAAGTCTTTGCCTTTCCTGGGCTACATCAACTCGGATCAAGGTCTTAAGATGGATCCTGAGAAACTACAGTCTGTCCTGGAGGGGCCACGTCCTCAAGGCCTAAGGGCCATACAACGGTTCCTGGGATTCGCCAATTTCTACCGGCAGTTTATTCCTAACTTTTCATCTCTGACGGCTCCCATCTCTACCCTTACCAAGAAGGGTGTGAACGCCAAGGTATGGACTCCAGAGGCAGAGTTCGCATTCATTTGCCTCAAGAAAGCCTTCACTTCAGCTTCGATCCTCCAGCATCCTCCAGTATCTCGGCAGTTCTCATTGGAGGTGGACGCTTCCTCTGTTGGTGCAGGCGCACTTCTGTCCCAGAGGAGCTCCAAAGGAAAGGCAGTAGTATGTGGCTACTACTCTAGACTTTTTTCTTCTGCTGAGCGCAATTACTCTATTGGAGATCGGGAGCTACTGGCCATCAAATTGGCTCTGGAGGAGTGGAGACATCTTCTAGAAGGCACAGCTCACCCCATCTTGATTTACACCGACCACAAGAACCTTACCTACCTTCAGTTTGCTCAAAGACTGAATCCTCGTCAAGCCAGGTGGTCGCTGTTCTTCACCCGTTTGAAGCGAAAGGCAGATACAATGAGAAGAGAGCCGCCTCAGTATCTTCCGAGTACTAAAGTCTGGCTGTCCTCTCGGAACATTCGCTTGAAGTTACCCTCATACAAGTTTGCTCCCGGGTTCCTTGGTCCTTTCGAGATTCGGCAACAGATAAACCCTGTCTCCTATAAGCTGCGGCAGCCTCCTACCCTCAGAATCCCCAACTCCTTCCATGTGTCCCTCCTGAAACCAGTGGTCCTGAACCGCTACAGCAAGACTTCTAGTTCCATAGTTGCTCCCAGCTGTTCTTCTGATGTATTTGAGGTGAAGGAGATCCTGGACTGCAAAAGGGTAGGAGGAAGGACTTTCTATTTGGTGGACTGGAGAGGGTTTGGTCCTGAGGAGAGGTCCTGGGAGCCAGAAGAGAACCTCAGTGCTCCTGCTCTTTTTAAAAAGTTCCTCTCTCGCTCTGGCCCCAAGAAGATGGGGCGTAAGAGGGGGGATACTGTAGCGTCCATGGCCACGGGCTGTCGGATTTACTCACCTCCCGACGCCCGCAGCCATGGATCCGTGAGTGCTGGTCCCCATCTCCTTCCTAGGAGACGCCAGCGCTCACTGCCGCTCCATTTCTGCTGTGTCCCGTAGGGTGTGCGCGCACGCTCGTGCCCGTCCTTAAAGGGCCAGCGCGCGCACATCAGGAAATCATCATCATCAACGGCCCATGATTTCCTGGCCTATAAGAAGGCCCCAGCCCTTCTGATCCTTGCCTGAGCATTGTTAGTTTATCCCAGTCTGTCTTGCAAATGGTCCCTTAGTGTTTCCTGTTCCAGTTGTTACCAGTGCCCTGTCACCTGTTCCTGTATCCCGTATTGTTCTTGTACCTGTGCCTACCAGTGTTGGAGTCGTGTCTACAGCACCTGCTGTCGTTTGCCACGTCCAGTGTCTTCTGCCACATCCAGTGTCGTCTGCCACATCTAGTGTCTCCTGCCACGTCCAGTGTCTTCTGCCACGTCCAGTGTCTTCTGCCACATCGGATACTGCCCGCCATGTCTGGCGTCACCTGCTGCACCGGCCTCCATCTGTGCTGAAGCCACAGCCACCATCTGGACTAGTTCAGGTACCCAAGCGTTACTATCTACTATTGACTTTCATATAGACTGTGACCTGGTCAGCTGCCTCTCCGCTACGGCGGAGCGGCCTAGTGGGTCCACATACCCTGTAACCATGACACATAGATACATAGATAGATACATAGATGGATGATAGATTAGATAGATAGATAGATAGATAGATAGATAGATAGATAGATAGATAGATAGATAGATAGATAGATAGATAGATGATAGATAGATAGATAGATAGATAGATAGATAGATAGATAGATAGATAGATAGATAGATAGATAGATAGATAGATAGATAGATAGATAGATAGATAGATAGAAAAAACACAACTTCTATGCAAGTATAATTACCAACATGGTCTGACAATTGATCATCATCAGACTACAATGGTTGCAGATTCACAGAACTGGTTGTCACATTGGGTTTGCCTTGACGGTATGGCAGCTGGCCAACTGGGCGCAGGTCCCAGTCTATAGTTCGTATAGTGTACCTGTGGCAGCTCGGACAGTACCAAGACAGGCTCGGCTGGGCTTAGGCAGCAGGAAGACATCCAGTGTGGTGTAGCAGGACAGGCGTGGTATTCAGCCCAGCACAACTACAGCTCAGCACGGCACTTGACCAGGATAGCCCAGGATACAGGATACAGGTACGGGAAACACTGGGAACTGGAAAGCACTAGGAGACCATTTGTAAAGACAAACTTTGGGTACGACAATAATGCTCAGGCATGTGAGGAAGGGGCTGGGCCCTTCTTAGAGTCCAGGGTACTCATGGGCTAACTTTACATTAAAGTCCGGTGCACACGCTGCCCCTTTAATAGCGGGCACGAGCGTGCGCACGCACCCTACGGGACCCGGCCGAGATGAGCGGAAGTGAGCACTGGCGTCTCCTGAGGAGGAGACTGGGGCCAGCGCTCGCAGACCCATGGCTGCGGCCGTCAGGAGGTGAGCGAGCCTGACGGCCCGCGGCCATGAACATGACACTGGTATCCCAAATCTTGTGCTGTAGAACATTGTGGGTGATGTAGTATTTACAGAATATGTTGCTATAGTGATGAAAACCAATATAAACAGGAACTACATACTCCTGGTTGGCCACTCCGGACATGTATGCCTTGTATAGTTCTATTGGATATTCACTGAATTAATAATATTTAGAAATGTATTCACACTTAAAGGGGTTCTCCAGGCATTTGTTTATTGATGGCCTTTCCTTAGGATGGGTCATCAATATCAGACTGGTGGGGTTCCAACACCCGGCAGCCTTGCCGATTAGCTGACTGAAGGGGCCACGGCGTTCGCCACCACGGCCTCTTCAGTATTTACCAGTCACAGCACTGTACACATCCATAGCGGCTACGCCTGGGATTGCAGTTCAGTCCAATTCACTTGCGTGGGACCCGAACTACCATCCCAGGCACCGCCACTACGGTTGTGTGCGGCACTGTGCCTGTAAACTGGGAAAAGGCAGCGGTGACGAACTCTGTGGCCCCATCAATCAGCTGATCAGTTGGTGTGCCAGGAGTTGGACCCACATAGATCTGATTTTGATAACCGTTCCAAAGGATAGGCCATCAATAAAAAAAATGGCCAGAGAACCACTTTAATGTTTGCAGAATGACTTGTTTCTATACATCCTCTTCGATACGACGAGGACGCTGACTACTCTTGAACATAAGCAAGTCACTTGCACTTGTTACTTGCACTAGTATATAGGACTGGTCACTGGTTCCCTTTATGCCGCAACATGTCACTTACTCTTTACGTCTGGAGGATTACGTCCCTCAGCAGTCCTCACGTCAGCCGGTCCCTCCCTCTCTCTCTTCGTTCAGCCCAGCACCAGGCACAGCTTAATTTCAGAGCCTACAGAGAGAATATATGAAGTCCTCTACACCAGTTTTCTGGAATGGAAAAATCGCATCTTGCCCAAAAACTTCGTTTTTCCTAAAAACATTTAGCGACTTTACTATTTTTACGCCACTTCCCCCGCTTTTATAAAAAAAGTGGGTGGGGCTTAATGAAAGGGGGCAGGGTCATTGTAGTGCAATAAATTTACTATAATTTACACCCGAAAACTGTCAAATACAATAGCGAAAATTTACCCAGCTCCTATTTTGTGGCACACAGACGGCCATATATGCGCCTAATTTACTAAGAGGCGTGCGCATCTTACTTTATCTTTCTTTAGATTTATACTGGGATATGAAATGGCATATAAATTCCATTTACAGTCCCTTCTCCTCTCTTCTGTAATGGCGCCATACCAGTTGTCATTTGACAACTGTCCCCGCCCTCCCCATCAGTTCACCTTCCTGCTCTCCTCCCCCTAGATCCCAGTATAATCTCCTATTAGACACTGTAGCAACGGTTCCACCAATGACAATAAAGAGCGCAGACACAAGAAGGAGCGGAGGACAGCCTGGACCAAACAAACATGGTGGAACATACTGACACTCGCTCTCACAAGGCGTGTATGTAATAATTTAAAGGGGCTGTACCACCCCTTACAAATATATCTATAAGTCGTGAGGCATAGATAAGGGCCATGGTAAATTCTTGCTTGGTCTCAATTGCAGGCAGAGGAGTTGGGTGTGGCTTCTGAGTCCGGTCCAGACACTGAGCTAAGCCACGCCCCTTCTTCCAAACTTATAAAGGAGAGAAGGAGGGGAGATAAACTGGAAGCATCTAATATATATAAAAAAGGAATAATACAATAAAAAAAGGCTAAGTGGAGGTATTTTTGTTTTATTACTATAAACTGAGAACAGTTTCTGGGATTGTGGTCGGTGTGTTTTTCTTTATTAGTTGTTTGGTAGTTAATTTCCATCAATAGTTCCGTAACTTTTATGCTGGCACAGGTCTAGTTGGAGACAATGTATCTTACTTGGAGACAATGTATCTTATTTGGAGACAATGTATCTTGTTTTAGCTTCTGCTTTTGAATAGATCAGGGGCTCCGGCAAATGTCAGAGGAAATAACAAAGCGCGCCTCTCCGTCCGCTCACGTTGAAGCGTGGTGCTATTTGTTCCAATAACAGCTGAAATCAGGACACTATGGGCTTAATTATCTCCCGTATTGTCTGCTGTTTCAATACTAAAGATAAAACGTCTTCCACACACACAGAAGGAGCGTTTGATATTCGTTTAGTGTTGACAATTTCATTTGTTAAGACTTTTACTTTTCCATGATACCAGTAAATGCGTAGAAAGTCGTACAACACAATAGATCACAATGGAACGCTTTCTAGTGTTCTGCTATGAAAAAGATGAAGAGCGTCATTTATTACAATGAGTGACCACAAATGATGATGTGGGCTTTCACAGCCCATGGGAAGACACACATGAGGTTCCAAGCACGTAATGGTAACCGCAACTGCGCCAATAATCACCATGGTAGTGGAGGTGGATTTGCTGCATAAAGCCTCAAAATGCTCAACTGGTCCTAAAATAAAAAGTAAAAAACATAATATATCACAGGAAGATAGTCACCACCATTACCATTGGTATCCAAAAAGGTTCATGCTCATGGCAATGGTGCGTACATGGATTTTCTACGGTAGCACACAAAGACTTTGCAGGTCCATAGGGACTTCATGTACCACTGGATGGTGCCATAGTGTGGCTTTGTATTCTTCCCTCAAAGCAATATCTCCATAATACATAGAACCACTATGTTTTTCTCACGGATTCCATAGCAAAAAAACGCTGAATGACTCTTTACAAAATCGGAGGCATACAGAGGTACAGAGGGACCCTTTCAACATCCTCATTGAGCAGAGATTACCACTGACATTTACTTAAGTTGGAGCCTGTGAATATGTGAATGAGGAGGTAACGTCTAGACAAAAAGTTATCTACCTTAGGGCAAGACCACCAGGTATGCAATATGTCACCAGTAGAGGGACAACCTTTAAAACATGAAAGAGAGCGACGATCAGCAGGACAGCTCGTTGATCGGCGCTCATTTGCTCCTGTCACAAGGAGCTAGTATGTGGACGAGCGCTTGTTACACCGATTGCTCGTCGCCACACATTTCTATCATGTCGACACAGCGTCTTCCTGTTTACACAGGGAGATGTACTGCCGACAACGATAATATTTTTCATTTTTAAAACGATTTGCTCGTTCATCTGCTGATCGCTGCTCTGTTTACAGGGCAATTATTGGCAATGAGCATTCTATGAACGAGTGTTTGCCCGATAATTGGTCCGTGTAAAGGGGCTTTTAGGCACTAGGTACCACCTCATTACCAACCTGTAAAAGGTTTCAAGCATTAACGAGTTAAGAGAGCGATGGACTCCCATATCTGCACCATTGTTAATCAGACAGCAGATTGCCTAGGTCAGTCTTGTATGGTCCACTTCTAATCTACCTGCCTCCATGTATGGTCCACTTCTAATCTACCTGCCTATATGTATGGTCCACTTCTGATCTACCTGTCTACATGTATGGTCCACTTCTAATCTGCGAGCCTACATCTACATGTATGGTCCACTTCTAATCTGCGAGTCTACATGTATGGTCCACTTCTAATCTGCGAGCCTACATGTATGGTCCACTTCTAATCTACCTGCCTGCATGTATGGTCTACTGCTAATCTACCTGCCTGCATGTATAGTCCACTTCTAATCTACCTGCCTACATGTATGGTCCACTTCTAATCTACCTGCCTACATGTATGGTCCACTTCTAATCTACCTGCCTGCATGTATTGTCCACTTCTAATCTACCTGTCTACATGTATGGTCCACTTCTAATCTACCTGCCTACATGTATGGTCCACTTCTAATCTACCTGTCTACATGTATGGTCCACTTCTAATCTACCCTCATCATCCCTTAGGTACAGAAACTTCCCCAGTCAGTCCTTGGACCATATAGATGAAATATGTGGCTCTCTGCAGGTTATCTGGGTGCTGTAGGTAGGGTTCCTTGGATCATATCTTCACGTAGGGTTTGTGGACCCACTGGGCCATACCACCTTGGCGGTATGGCAGCTGGCCAACAGGGCGCAGGTCAATGTCTAAAGTTCGTATAGGGTACCTGTGGCAGCTCGAACAGTAGCAATGAACAGAAAAGCAAAAAGCATGGCGCCACATAGTGCAGGTCAATGAGGTTTAAATGGAATATTGGACGTGGTCTATTATGCTCACCACGATAGTGCTTGGAAAAGGCAATGAAAAAGTCCACAGGTGCTGCTGCCAGGATCCAAACCGGTAAACTAAGTGGTCACCGCTAGTTAGAACGTAAGGAGGTAGTGGAAAAAGGGAGGATCCTGTGAGGCGCTGCTGCGTGGCTGTTGAAGGAACTCAGCGATGGTAGACAAAATTATATAAATAAATATATGTTTATTGAAAAACATTAATATTAATGGCTACGCGCTTCAAAGCTGTACTAGCGTCTTCCTCAGGCCAGTCGAACAGTAGCAAGGCAGGCTCGGCTGGGACTAGGCACTAGATGTCAGGCAAGGTGAAGCAGGTCAGGCGTGATATACAGCACGGCACGACTTTGGCTCAGCACAGTACTCGACCAGGATAGTACAGAATGCAGGGAACAGGAACTGGAAGAGGAACGCACTAGGAGACCATTGCATAGACAAACTAGGGAAACAACCACAATGCTCAGGCATCGTTGCAGGGGGCTGGACCCCTCTTATAGTCCAGGGTACTCATGGCCTGATGCTTCATCAAAGTCCGGTACGCACGCTGCTCCTTTAAGAGCGGGCACGAGCGTGCACGCGCACCCTACGGGATCCGGCTGAGGTGAGTGGAAGTTGAGTGCTGGCGTCTCCTGGGAAGGAGACTGGTGCCAGCGCTCGCCGACTCGTGGCTGCGACTGTCATGGGGAGAGTGGCGGTGATGGCCCGCAGCCACAGACATGACACAGGACCAGCTAACTATACAAGTCTTGTCCTTATTCTTAAAATCCCTCTGCAGTACAGTCAGCAATTGCCACAAGGGCAAAGCCAGATATAAATGCCTCCATTCCCACAAATCAGTGATGTCAGATTGCAAGAGAGTGTCCACTGTGCCAACGGGCTACAGCAAGTGACCCTTAAAGCCTGACTGCTGGATAGGACCCCCAGCATGTGACTACTGTGAACGTATATTTATTTGCCAATCCAGTGTCTAAGAATTGGAGTCTGCTGTCCATGTTCTTTGCATCTATAGGTGTCAGAGAGCAAGGACAGTAGGGCACACAGTGCAGAAGAAGCCTCTATTTTCTCATCCTTTGGTATTCTCTGTGAAGTAGTGGGTGGCATTCAAGATCACCCGCAAAGGCTCAACATATTTGCAATCATTGGCTCACCTTACAGTCCTTGGCACAGCTAAATCTTATTTGGACTCCCATGTATTTGAGGTCCCCTCATTCCGGTTAGGGCATCTCAAGAAATCTGTGTGACTGTTTAATAGAAGGCCAACCTCAGTGAAGTTCTTCTGGCCTATTATAAACCATCCCAGTTTGTCTTTTTTGACTGAGGAAGGAAATCGTAGAACCTGAAAGGAAACGCCCCTAAGCATGACATGAACATGAAAAGTCCATGCAGATGACTTGTGTGGTGCGGTTCTAATCTCCTAATAGTTGTCTTTGTTGTCTCCTCCATCTTTCTATTGGTCCTGCTCTTCTTCTTCTTTCCCCTTCAACTCTTCCAGAAAGACGTTTTGACGAATGAGTAGGGTTTTCTCCTATGTCTGGAGATAAACCTTCTTGTCATTGGTGCTCCAAGTGTTCCAGGTTCCCCTTGATTTGGTTAAGGCTTCATGTGTTGGGTTTCCTTAGGTCCATGGTCTTCTCAAACATCTTATTATACTTGGACATTAAGTATAGTTGACAGCTCATTACTTCTTAATATTTTTTTTCCCCCTTCCCATCTAAATATCAGACAAGTTTGTTGGTTTTAAAGCCTTTCATCAAGCTGAGGGAACTCTCGATCACTTATTCATTTATAGTCTTATCAGCTGTTTCAGAAGATCACTGTAGAATATTGAATTGCTTTGGGTAACATCAAATATGTTTAGTAATTAGAAGCAACTTTCATCTCTCTTATTTCCTTGAAGATTTTAATTGAAATTAATTAAACACTCATTACTAAAATCTAATGAAAATTGCTTGGGTGAAGAAAAAAAAAGAAGCTTTTGAGAAATATGTGGGGGGAGGGGAAGCCGTGTCTTCTGTTGTGGCATTAAATAGAGCGCTCTGCCCTGTAAATCATATTGACTGTAAATATTGCTTTTCTCTTTGATTAGGTTGAGAGGGTGACTGTGTTAAATGATGAAATTAGTTCTGAAAAACCTTCATCTCTTCATAGGAAAGCTGAACACAGACTGCGAATACATGGAGCAGAAAAGGGTAGAATTTAATGTAACAAATGACATATCATGGTACGTCTTCTAGTATGAGATTAGGTTATTGATTTTTGGGGTTTTTTCAATATTTGAACAATCGACAAAAAACATTAAAAAAAAATGGGGGAGGGAAAGAAGTGTTGAAGGGAAAGAACATCGGTGGAGGGGTCTATTTTTCTATAAAAAAAAAATAATAATTCCAAAAAATTTAAAGGGGTAGGGTCTACTATTTGTATTCTTCCATTTTGAAATTAACATTAACCCCTTCCCACCCTAAAAGCACGTAACATTATGCAGGTCATTACTATGGCGCAGAGATGGTGTGAGCACAGCTGACATCCTGCTATATTGGCCGGGATCGGAGGTAACTCTGATCTTGGCCGTTTAACTCTTTATATGCCACAGTCAATAGAAATTGTGACATTTAAGGAGTTTGACAGAGGGAGGTGGCTGAAACAGAACCAGATAAATATTGCCTTATAAAGCACAAAAACAAATGTCCACACACCATCCAGTTTTATATAGGGCCTAGATAGATTAGAGCAGAAAATAGGATTTATAGGACCCTCTACAAAACAAGATGCAAATGTGCCTGCCTGGTGGTCTATGAGGGTGAAGGGGTGATGTTAATATTTCTGGTGGTCTAGAGTAGATAATAGGTTAATAGTAACAACCCTGGTGGTCTATAAGGGTGAAGGGGTAATGGTAATTTTCCTAGTGGTCTACATTAGATAATAGGTTAATAGTAACAACCCTGGTGGTCTATGAGGGTAAAGTGGTAATGATAAAATCCCTGGTGGTCTAGATAAGGTGATATCTAATAGTAACAACCCTGGTGGTCTATGAGGGTGAAGGAGTTATGGTTATATCCCTGGTGGTCTAGAGTAGGTAATAGGTTAATAATAACAACCCTAGTGGTCTATGAGGGTGAAGCGGTTATGGTAATATCTCTGGTGGCCTAGAGTAGATAATAGGAAAATAGTAGCGACCCTTGTGGTCTATGAGGATGAAGGGGTGATGATAATATCCCTGGTGGACTAGAGTAGATTGTAAGTTAATAGTAACGACCCTTGTGGTCTATGAGGGTGAAGGAGCGATGGTGATATCCCTGGTGGTCTAGAGCAGATAATAGGTTGGCAGTGACAACGTGGTCTATGAGGGTAAAGGGGTGATAATATCCCTGGTGGTCTACAGTAAATAATAGATTAACAGTAACAACCCTGGTGGTCTATGACGGTGAAGGGGTGATAATAATATCCCTGGTGGTCTTGAGTAGATAGTAGGTTAATAGTAACAACCCTGGTGGTCTATGAGGGTGAATGGGTGATGGTAATATTCCTGGTAAACTAGAGTAGGTAATCAGCATCCTGGTAGTCTATGAGGGTGCAGGGGTGATAGTGATATCCCTGGTGGTCTATGAAGATGAAGGAGTGATAATAATATTCCTGTGTTCTAAATAAGATGATGGGTTAATAGTAAAAATCCTGGTCCTGGCGGTCTATGAGGGTAAAGGGGTGATGGTAATTTTCCTGGTGGTCTATGAGGGTGAAAGGGGGATAATGATATTCCTGGTGGTCTAGAGTAGATAATAGGTTGGCAGTAACAACCTTGGTGGTCTACGGCAGTGAAGGGATTAATACTAACATCCTTAGTGGTTTAGGGTCGTGGTGTATAATGGTCTCATGTGCCTTTGTTGTGATACATTGTATTATTACAATAAAGGATATAATTTGTAATGTTTTATTCCCCACTATAATATGAAGAAATCTGTAATACGTCATAACTAAATAATAAACAATGGTAATAATACCATTATGATCTCCTCGAAGCTGAATGCTTTTTCTATGATGATGTCTTATTTAGAGCAGTGTGATTTCCGAGAAGCTACAATCTTGCGCTGCTTATTTTTCTCTTACAGACGTCATTTTGCTTCACGTCATTTTTAGAAATCACTGTAAAAACATCAAGATAATTGGGTTGATTGTGACACAGAGGGTTACAGCTCCTGACAGGAATACACGCTATACAGCTCTACCGGTGTCACAGGTAACAAGCTGAGTGTGAAGTTGTGACATTGTATCTCAAAATATATTGTCATGTAAAAGTCTTATATATCGGTCACCAGACAAGCCTAAAACGTGTATATTATATAAATGTAAGGCTACCTGCTGTATGCCAATGAAGGAGCTTGCCTGCCCAATCGGTTAGGCTTTGCCCACATCTGCGTCATGGTTTTCGCTTATGATGGAAACTATAACGCATTGCAGTACGCACCCCCACCCGGCTTATAATAGAGTCCGTCGAGTTCAGCAGGGGTGTCCGTACTTATGACTAAAAGAGTAGCGATGCATTTTTTTTTCTGGCAAATGTTATAGAATCTGTGATGCAAATATGAATATAGCCTACAGTAAATTAGCAGTAGTTCCTGTCAAAATAAAGATGTCTTAGAGTTTTTCAATGTAGATTCCAGGGAACTCTGGGGTTCTAATGAAAGGTCTCAAAAGTTCACTGAGATAAAAATGGGCAATGAAAAACCACAGGGGTACTTGGTGTTACAATTTTCAGAACTGCTGCTAATCAATGATTATGTTATCTCTGTTTTTGGATGTTGCTAGGCAATGCCTTTGGTCTGAATCTGGACTTGGTCATCATTTAGATTTGCCTGGTTAATTAGGATGGAGCACTTTTCTTGGGCCTATATATACTTCTGGCCTGGATTACTCAGGTACTGGTTATATTGTTTCTGGCATGTGCTAAACTTTTTCCAGATTCTAGTTGGTGACTTTGTTCTTGGCTATGTGTTTGTTTGTACTGTGGGACTTGTTGGTCCTCTGAGAGATCTAGTTTTGTATAGAGGTTTTATATGTATCCTGGGATGAGTAGTTCCACTGGTTTGTTTGCCTTTCCTGTGTGTTTGGACTGCTGCCAAGCTGTTGTCTTACCCTGCCGTTCAGATAGGGTAAGTGAGTGCTGTAAACTCTTGTCCACTGTCTATTCATCTGTTAACTTCTTGCATGCTATTTATCTGCCATCCACTCCATTTGTGCATCATCTCCATCTTGTACTGCCTTCTGTGTTCGGTTCCGCTCCTCCACTGGTGAGTTATGTACTTGTGCCTTTAGTTTTTTCTTAGTGTTGATTCGTGCTTCGCTCATGTGATGTGTGCAGGTGTTATCCCTTACATCTCTGTAATGGGATTTTCATTTGTACAGCCAGTGCCAGTTTTAGGGGGGGGGGGGCAAACAGGATAATTGACCTTGACTCCTACATCCTAGAGCGACCCCCAAGGACTGTACCCCCAGGATCAATTTGAGAGTGGGCCATGTAAAATTGTACTGCCCTGGACCATCAGGGACTTTACCATTACCCCCATCACTGTTTTAAAGTTTTATTTGGAATTAAATAGCAATAATCGAGTATAAAGATTTGGATAAAAATTGCACATGTGTCTGTTTATATACTGAAATTACAGAAACAACTTTAAAAATCTGTGAGCGCGGGAGCCCAACTTTACTCGTCGCCCCATTTTCTAAAAAAAAACATGAAGTTGCACGGCCACAAAATGAGTTTGTAGAACTGCTCCGCTTCCATTAGGGATCTGAGTACCATCCTTTAGTGAACCAGAAACCCCCTAAAAAGTGCCAATCAAGAATAGAAGGTAAGGGTTCCTCATGAAGTTCTGTCATCTTTATGGAAAAGAATGAAAAAACAGGGGGTGCTCTGTTATTGCACAAATATCATATATGTGAGAAGCCGACCACTGTACACATGGACTCACACCTTAATTTCTTGTCTAATCCAGACACAACATGTTTGCCAGGTATGATACAGGTATATTCTAGACCATAAATAGGTGCTGCTCCCATCGTCTCCACCTTGTCAACCGACGGTTATCACATAGAGAAAATGGAAAATAGAAAAAAACAAAACCAAAGAGCGCTCCTAGTGTATTATTCCAACCTTCCGTGGTGAGAAACAAATAAATTGACAGATGCTCTCACCTGGTAGTGTCGCACTGACGGTGAAACATGTGAAATGGTGTCACAAAATTGGAGTATTTCGAAGTGTATGGAATCCTTACTTCATTGTTATCACATAACGCGTTTCGGGGGAACTCCCCCACCCCCTTCATTAGATCAACATGACATAAGTAACACGAATACCTAACACACATATAGATGGTTTGCAATAGGTTTAAAGGTCAAAGGGCATTTCCCCATTGAGTATATAAAACATGTCGATCTGAAGAATGGGGTGAGTGAGTATCCCGAAACGCGTTATCTGATGACAATAAAGTATGGATTCTTTACACTTTTAATGAAATACTCAAGCGTGTTGCACCATCAGTGTGACACTAGCAGGTGAGAGCATCTGCCAATTTATTTGTCCCCCACCACTCAAGGTTGGAATAATACACTAGGAGCGCTCTTTGATCTTTTTTTTTTCTATTTTCCATTTTCTCTCAGTAAGTTCTCTAGCCGTATTGTTTGTTCACATAGCTTGAAAACCAGCATCTTGGGGTTTACTTAATGTGCAGGTTCACTTTAAAAATGGCTTTAACACCTTGAAGACCCTAACCTTATATTTATTTTCAGATTTTATATATATATATATATATATAAATAACACACACTACCGTTCAAAAGTTTGGGGTCACCCAGACAATTTTGTGTTTTCCATGAAAACTCACACTTATATTTATCAAATATATATAGTCCAGACATTGACAAGGTTAGAAATAATGATTTTTATTTCAAATAATAATTTTCTCCTTCAGACTTTGCTTTGGTCTTGGAATGCTCCATTTGCAGCAATTCCAGCATTGCAGACCTTTGCCATTCTAGCTGTTAATTTGCTGAGGTAATCGGGAGAAATTTCACCCCATGCTTCCAGAAGGCCCTCCCACAAGTTGGATTGGCTTGATGGGCACTTCTTGCGTACCATACGGTCAAGCTGCTCCCACAACAGCTCTATGGGGTTGAGATCTGGTGACTGCGCTGGCCACTCCATTACAGATAGAATACCAGCTGCCGGCTTCTTCCCTAAATAGTTCTTGCATCATTTGGAGGTGTGCTTTGGGTCATTGTCCTGTTGTAGGATGAAATTGGCTCCAATCAAGCGCTGTCCACAGGGTATGGCATGGCGTTGCAAAATGGAGTGATAGCCTTCCTTATTCAAAATCCCTTTTACCTTGTACAAATCTCCCACTTTACCAGCACCAAAGCAACCCCAGACCATCACATTACCTCCACCATGCTTGACAGATGGCGTCAGGCACTCTTCCAGCATCTTTTCAGTTGTTCTGCGTCTCACAAATGTTCTTCTGTGTGATCCAAACACCTCAAACTTCGATTTGTCTGTCCATTACACTTTTTTCCAATCTTCCTCTGTCCAATGTCTGTGTGCTTTTGCCCATATTAATCTTTTCCTTTTATTAGCCAGTCTCAGATATGGCTTTTTCTTTGCCACTCTGCCCTGAAGGCCAGCATCCCGGAGTCGCCTCTTCTGTAGACGTTGACACTGGCATTTTGCGGGTACTATTTAATGAAGCTGCCAGTTGAGGACCTGTGAGGCGTCTATTTCTCAAACTAGAGACTCTAATGTACTTGTCTTGTTGCTCAGTTGTGCAGCGGGGCTTCCCACTTCTCTTTCTACTCTGGTTAGAGCCTGTTTGTGCTGTCCTCTGAAGGGAGTAGTACACACCGTTGTAGGAAATCTTCAGTTTCTTGGCAATTTCTCGCATTGGAATAGCCTTCATTTCTAAGAACAAGAATAGACTGTCGAGTTTCACATGAAAGCTCTCTTTTTCTAGCCATTTTGAGAGTTTTATCAAATGTAATGCTCCAGATTCTCAACTAGCTCAAAGGAAGGTCAGTTTTATAGCTCCTCTAAACAGCAAAACTGTTTACAGCGGTGCTAACATAATTGCACAAGGGTTTTCAAGTGTTTTCTAATCATCCATTAGCCTTCAAACACAGTTAGCAAACACAATGTACCATTAGAACACTGGAGTGATGGTTGCTGGAAATGGGCCTCTATACACCTATGTAGATATTGCATTAAAAACCAGACGTTTGCAGCTAGAATAGTCATTTAGCACATTAACAATGTATAGAGTGTATTTCTGATTAATTTAATGTTATCTTCATTGAAGTAGATATTACCTGCAGTCCTATGTAACACCACAGATATCACACTCTGATAATTTTACCCACACATATATAAACACAAACAGAGGCATACATATATATACACACACTAACATAGAGACATGTATACACAAATACACACACATACTGGAACATATACACACACATAGACACTTACCATCTCTCCTTGCTGACAGGATCACAGGTTTCCTGCAGGACGGGCTGTGGGCGGAGCTTCCTCCTCTGCTCTTGCTCCTCGGCTCTTGTTTCATCCGTGTGTGTAATGAGGAGCAGAGGCAGAGCCCAGTGGCGCCCCCTACATGGTGGGAGGGTGCAGCGCCCTGTGCACTCGCACAGGATGCATACCCCTAAGGTCGGCCCTGCTCTTGAATCATGAGTATTGCAGGGCACATAACACCTTCATTGGTCCCCAAAATTAGTGAATACCTTAAAATGCATCAAAACAAACCCCAGACTCCAAAAATGAATAAATCCAGACCCAAACACCAAATTGAATGAATTGGTTCTCCAAGATTAGAAAAACATGGCCGCGTTCTTCCAAGACCAATGACACATCTGTCCACAACCGATTAGAAAACACACCATACTGCAGGGTGACAGAAACAGCATGGGTTGCTTCTTAATTGCCTGCCCCACATGCAGACGTGCCGCCGATAATTATTTTGTCTTTTCTTGTACTGTACATGTCCCGGGACGATGTATGCACGCACAGTGCAAAATTCTGAAAATGTAGAATTTGTTTTTTACGTTCGGTTGGCAAACCTGGGGAAAAGCAAGTGGAGCATCATACACAGTTGGCAGCTGGGAAAAGAGCTGGGACTGGCAGACAAAGTCTGTAGGCACTAGGCGCCTTTTGTTAAAGGGAGTTAACCCAATAGCGAGCACCGCATCTGAGTGGTTTGGGAGGGAGCGGGCTCCCTCTCTCACCCCACCGGCACCCTGCTATATGATCACATGGTGCCGGTGTCTTCTATGGCAGCCGGGGGCCGAGTAAAGGCCCCCAGTTCTGCCTCTAGTTAATGCCTGCTAGGCCAGAGGCATGGCCTAGCAGTTGCCTGTCCGTTTTACACTAACCGGCAATAATACACTGCAATACAGAAGTATTGCAGTGTATTATAAAAGCAATCAGGTGATCGCATAGCGAAGTCCCCTAATGAGACTAATAAAAAAAGCTAAAAAAAGTTTAATACAAGTTAATAATAAATAAAAATCCAAAAGGAAAAAAAAAATTAAAACCCACTTTTTCCCCTTACAAAACGCTTTATTATGAGAATAAAAAAAGTAAAAAAAAGTTACACATATTTGGGATCGCAGCATCTGTAACAACCTCAACTATAGACCTTTTACATTATTTAACCCGATCGGCACTCTGTAAAAAACGAAATAAAAAACAATGCAAGAATTGCTGTTTTCTGTGCATCCTGCTTTAAAAAAAAATTGATAAAAAGTCGCATCTACTCCAAAATGGTACCAATAAAAACTACAAGTCGTCCCGCAAAAAAAAAACCCTCATACAACTGCATCGGCGGAACAATAAAAACATTACGGCTCTACAATTATGGAGACAAATAATTTTGAAAAAAAGTGTTTTTACTGTGTAAAAGTAGTAAAACATAACAAAAATCTATAAATTTGGTATTGTTGCAATCGTAACAACCCGCTGAATAAAGTTATTTTGTTATTTATACCACTCGGTAAACGGCGTAAATTTAGGACGCAAAAAAGAGTGGCATAATTGCTGGGTTTTTTTTCTATTCCCCACCCCAAAAAAAGTTATTAAAAGTTAATCAATAAATTCTATGTACCCAAAAATGTTGCTATTAAAAAATACAACTAGTCCTTATACAGTGATGGCGATGCAAAAATAAAAAGTTATAGCTCTTTGAATGAGACGATGGAAGAACGTAAAAGATAGCTTGGTCAATAAGACCTAAAATAGGCTGGTCACTAAGGGGTTAAGCTTTATGAACAGTTAGGACACAGCTGAGTGGATGCGCTCCATATAGCTTCATGAAAGGTATGGAAATCGTAGCTCCCATAGAGTTGTATAGAGAAGCAGAGCGCCACCACTCCATACAACTCCATCACGGACGTGCTAGTGTGAAGGGAATAAGATCCACCTTTCTAGTGATAAGTGAGGGTCCCAGCAGTAAGACCCCAATAAATCCAACATGTATCACCTATCCTATGTATAGATGATAACTAGTAAAGGCTGGAATACCCCTTTAATATAAAAAAGGTAACGTGACAGTTCTAATATACACTAAACAACTGCAACATATTGAAGGGGTTATGTGGGGACCAAAAATAATTATCAGTGTAGTCCCTGCAGTATGTGATACACTCACTAATATACATTCTGGTCCCCCGTCGTGCTGATTTTGAGATTTTCATAGATTTTTTATGGCGATGGCGCGGCACCGGAAGTCTAGTTGCACAGTCTTCTTTGGGGATGATACGACTCTTCGTCATGTGACCGATCCCACTGTACTCTATGCAATCGCTGTACTACTGCTTGTATATGGAGTATATATATATATATATATATGGAGTGTATATTGTCATCAAAGAAGGCTATGCAATTAGACTTTTTGTCCCCCGACAATGCTAAGAAATCTATGAAAATCTCAAAATCAGCGCGACAGGGGATCAGAGTGTATATTAGCGAGTGTACTCACATACTGCAGGGACTACACTGATAATCATTTTTGGTCCCCGCATAACCCCAACACTAATAAAACTAATTCTAATAAATAAATAAAAATTTTAAAAAAATCTCTTTCCCATCAGTCGGCAGATAATAAATTATTTTACTTTTTACACCAAACACAAACCAAAAATGACAATTTGCAGAACTGAACGTGTTCTGCATATTCCAAATAACAGCAACATACTAAATAACAAATGCCAATTTTTTTTTTTTTTTACAAAATTGGATATTTCAAGTATATTACACTTTCCCCTCATTATCCCCATATTATTATAGACACGTCGCTCCAAATCTGCCTCTGCGGACAGTTTAATTGTTTCTCTCTGTCCTAAATAGACAAGGCTTTAAAAGAGATTTAGACAAGCCTCCGGGTTAAATGAAAAAATCTCGAGGAAACCAGGCAAGCGCTCTTATCTCAACCACATGGGAACCGCATGATTAGATCTAGTGCTCCATTAATCTCTTGGAAAAAGATAAGTGATTTTTTTAAACAGTCAAGTGGAAATGCGATGCGTATTCTCCAGCCCGTGAATCACTATTACCGAGCTTATATCCAATATTAGGAGGAATATTTGTAGATAATTCACAATTTTCACAAATGAACGTAGATTTTATGCCCCAATTACAAACGGGAACCTATATCAAAAAGGAAAAATTTGGCACAAATGCCGCGTAAATAGGATTTCCCAGCAAACCGTTCTCCTTGAGAAGCACCATGTAAGAATATCGTCCTTAGAGATTCGCTTCTTACTCTAGTCATTGACACGAAGGTAGCTCTATGGGCTAAAGAGTTTTTGAAGAAGACAGAAGACCACCCCTATCCATAGTCCTATTAGGACGTGTGGACATTATAGAAGGGGGGGTCCATTCAGCATACACATCAAGCTGATCGTGCAGGCACGGTGGCCGTGGATCAGGAGGGGGACAATGGCTATAACGCACAGCGAGACCTTCGATCTCTGCCATTTAACCCTTTGTATGTCTCCTTGATCAATACGGAATACCAATGGAAAGACTGAGAAAGGGGACCCTCCCTTTGATCATGTCAAATAGGATATTTTGTATGGGCAAACAACCAGGAGTGCATCTACCATGTGGCGAGTGAGAGGGGAGGGGCGGCGCCAGTGTGAAATAAAGAACCAGACCAAGACGTGCCTCTTCTCCCGAATGCTGAGGGAGGAACGTTTTGGTCTGGTTCTGAGGGGCTGGCCACTGCTTAATGCGGAGGTGGGAGAGGTGCAGGGCAACTTACAAATGTGTGGCACTGGTGGTACGCACTGCTTGGCACCACCCCCACCTTCTCACTAAGTACCCACTTCTCTACTGCAAAAGAGAAGAGGATGCCTAGTGAGAAGGTAAAGGTGGCACTGGGCAGCACATACCGCCGAATGGCGAAACCCTAGTATTGGGCATCTGGGGCATAAGCCCGGATTTTTGGCCTGGTGCCCCAGGCGACTGCCGCATTCAATCTTAAGGAAGCAGATACAATGCAATACTATGGCGGAGCAGGGAGCCTCTAGGCTACAGGCCACATTAGGCCTGCAGCATATAAGACGCTGGAATAGGATCCCTGTGCAGGCCAGCGCGATAATGTTACAACGTCTCATAGGCTGCAGGCCTAACATGGCTGAGGAGGCCTGCTGTGCAGCTCCTTTCATTGTGGAAACAGGACTAGGTGAGTACAAGTTTTTTTATTTGTTTTGGGGGCAATATTTCTTAATGGGGGCACCATCTACATGGGGGCTGTGTGGCACTATTTACAGGAAGGGTTGGGCACTATCTACAGGGGGCAGTGTGAGTGGCTTTATTAACAGGGGGCACTGTGTGGCACTATCTACAGGGTGCGTCGGGGCAACGTTTCATGGAGCCATGGGTATTTGACCATATTCACAGTTTTTAGGGCATACTTAGGCATTTCCTAGTAACAACAATGTTAATACGCAGTCTAATGTTCTGACATTTAAAAGTATGCAAGTACAGAATAGCCCAAAAAAATAACATCAAAATTAAAAATCTTTGAAATTACAAAGTAAAGTAACATAAATAAATCGTAATGTTAAACCTTTGAAAGTATATATTTTTTTTTGAATAAAAAAAAATGTCATGCAGTTTGATTGGTGCAACTTTCAAATTAGTTTTTATAAAAAATTAATTTTACTTTTTGAGATACAGCTGCTTTGTATCCTGTCAGGGACACACAGGACCCACTGACACTGAACCCGTCAGTAACACGGATCTGACGGATTCAGGTCTTAGCGAACGATACAGCTGCTCTGTATACAGGATGCAAAGCAGCTGTATCTCAAAAAGTAAAAATAATTTTTCATAAAAACTAATTTGAAAGTTGCACCAAACACACTGACTTACATTTTTATTAAAAAAAGAAAAAAAATCACCTTCAAAATTTTGTCTTTAAAAACAGTTAGTAAAAAATCAAAAAACCCTTTAAACACACATTTGTTACAATAAATAACATGTATTTAATATGAGTCCAAAGACATGAAATAATATAGACATATTTGGTATCGTCACGTCCGTAATAACCTGTACAATATATATACAAAATCATTGCTAATAATCGGTGTATGGCATAAAAAAAATAAATTTTTTTTTTATCACAATGTCCTTTTTTTCATCATTTTTTTTCTCAAAATGAAACATTTATATAATTTAAACTGTTATGAATATGTACCAAAAATGGCAGCTACAGACAGTACAACTCACCCCACAAAAAACAAAGCCCCATACAGCTACGTTGAATAAAAAATAAAAACGTTATGACTACTAGAATGCAAAATCAAAAAATTGCTCATGTTAAACTAGAGCGTACTAAAAATCTTATTTTGCCTAGTGATTCAACCTAAAAATATTCTGATCCTTAAAAGGTCAAAGAGGTTTTCCAACATTGATGACCACTCCTTAGTGATTGGCCTCAGTTCGCACTCATTGAGTTGGGGGCATCTCTGTGGGGCAGGAAAGATCTTAAAAACCCCACTTACCTTTTGTTTTTGTGAATAAGTTAAAATTCTTTTTAAAACTTTAAAGTTGATCGACGACATGAAAACTACTACTTACTTTAATAATTAGGAAGACGGATAGAATAAGACGGTGGTCTACCACTTGTGGCTCTCCAAAGGGTTGTAAGACTACAACTCCCAGCATGACTCAACAGCTCCACAACAGCTGTAGAGTCACAGGTTGCAGACCACTGATGTAAAATGTAAATGGACAGAGGACGGCAAGGGTGATGACATAAAGACACAGAATTGTAAGTTTTGGTTACTTGTTGACCAGGATATACAGTATTAAAGGAGTCGTCCCGTTTAGAAAACCCATTGTCATACACCCCCTTAGGGAATTCTGAGTTAATTGTGGGGGGGGGGGTCCTCTGTTTGGGATCTTCATCTCTTGGGCAGAGTGGAGAGCGGTTACATAGAGCATCTGTCTCTCTGGAGGACCTGTCCTGTCCTAGATTATACAGACATCGCGTTGATATGAATGAACACCATGTAATACTTTATTTCCCCTGTGGTGGCGCTGCAGGGAAATTGAACACTTACTGCCAGGTTTCCCTGTTTGATTGCTGGAGGATCTAGCAGGAGGGACACTTTGTGATCTTCTTATTGTCAAGGGACCTTTCTAACAAAAATAAGAGTATTCTAACAGTATTATTTTTCAAAGCGGAGAAGCCCTTTATCTCCATGGAACTCTGGAAGGAATCTGTGACAGGGAATCTAGGAGGCATCTGTAGTTGAGGTGCACAGGGGCCTCTGAAGCTGAAGGTCTGTGTGGGGGCCCCTGAGCCACTTATCTATAGCTAAAAATACTGTTAGGGCACGGCCAGACGTGGCGGAGGCTTTCCGCTGCAAATGTTGGTGCAGATTTGGGCCAATTACGCAACGAATCTGCACCAGCATTTGCATATTTGACAGGTAATTCAGACATTGCAGAAAACACAGCGGACTTGCCACAGATTTCAGTTTTTGCATTTCAAAGGCTGAAATCCGCCGTGAAATTCCGCTTCTTCTCCGCAACAGACAGTGCTGCAGAGGGAAAATTCCGCACCGCAGCCTATGGTCCGCAGCGGAGTTTTCCGCAACGTCTGAACTAACTTGCCTATAAATGTATTGAAACAACTGTAAAAAACGGCCGCTGGAGAATTCCACTGCAATTCCGCCACGTGTGACCATGCCCTAATGGAACATCAGAAAGGGACCCCAACGCAGATGTGAAAATAGCCTTAATTATGAAATGTTTGCACTGGGCCCACCAATACCCTGGTTCTAATGGACCATTATTATAATTACGGACGAGAGGCCACATCATCACTAGCCCTTAGTTGCTTACACACATATCAAAAAAGAAAAAACACAAGAGATCTAATACAAGAGTTAACAAGGTGAGAGCTTGACAAGCGCAAGAAGAAACGGCGCAGGAAGTGATTTTTAATGACCTTTAAATAAAAGCTTTTGAAGTGATAATAAAAAAAATGGTGAAAGTCGCAGCGAAGGATTTTAGCAGAACAACAGGTTTTGTTTTTGGAAGTTTCCAATTACATTTTTGGCAGCGGTGGCCGGGTCATTGATGTGTTCAACCTGCATTTATAGCAATAACTGAGAAATGGAAAAAAAAGGAATAAAATTGCAATTATTATTACATCTTATCACGGCCAGGCACAGAGACGGTCAGACAGCGAGCGAGCGTTCCAAGCAGCGGCCACCATCCACGGCTCCTCGGCACCATGTAAATCTATGGCAAGAGGGAATAAACAGGATAAAACTCACCTCATCACATAGTTCTGCTCCGCGATGATAAGCCGTATATCACCGGCGAACAGAGCGGCGTATCCTGTCTGCAGCATTGAGGCCGAGTCAGCTTGTTTGGAGCAAGGTGAAGATGCTTCATTACCGGACTACATGGCTGCATTCTCTTTTTTAAAGAAAATAGAAAAAAATGTGATTTGGGAGAGAAAAACATAAAGAAAAGTCAATATGAAACGAATTTATGTCACAGACGGAAGAAAGTAACAAATTAATTTATACACAAGGCAACTACAGTAACAGTGAAAAAGGAGAGGATTCCCTCTGTCCTCTATATAGCCTCAAATCGATACAAACAAGAGCCGGAAAAATGAAATAATCTATATACACAATCTATTTACTTTGGAAAATAAATACAGTAGGATTAAAATACTATGTATTTTTTTATTACTGCTTATAAAAAAAAAATGGTAGTTATATTCTTGTATATAGGGGGCAGTATTATAGTAGTTATATTCTTGTATATAGGAGGCAGTATTATAGTAGTTATATACTTGTATATAGGGGGCAGTATTATAGTAGTTATATTCTTGTATATAGGGGGCAGTATTATAGTAGTTATATTCTTGTATATAGGGGCAGTATTATAGTAGTTATATACTTGTATATAGGAGGCAGTATTATAGTAGTTATATTCTTGTATATAGGGGGCAGTATTATAGTAGTTATATTCTTGTATATAGGAGCAGTATTATAGTAGTTATATTCTTGTATATAGGAGGCAGTATTATAGTAGTTATATTCTTGTATATAGGGGGCAGTATTATAGTAGTTATATTCTTGTATATAGGGGGCAGTATTATAGTAGTTATATTCTTGTATATAGGAGCAGTATTATAGTAGTTATATTCTTGTATATAGGAGGCAGTATTATAGTAGTTATATTCTTGTATATAGGGGGCAGTATTATAGTAGTTATATACTTGTATATAGGGGGCAGTATTATAGTAGTTATATTCTTGTATATAGGGGGCAGTGTTATAGTAGTTATATTCTTGTATATAGGAGCAGTATTATAGTAGTTATATTCTTGTATATAGGAGCAGTATTATAGTAGTTATATACTTGTATATAGGAGGCAGTATTATAGTAGTTATATTCTTGTATATAGGGGGCAGTATTATAGTAGTTATATTCTTGTATATAGGAGCAGTATTATAGTAGTTATATTCTTGTATATAGGAGGCAGTATTATAGTAGTTATATTCTTGTATATAGGGGGCAGTATTATAGTAGTTCTATTCTTGTATATAGGGGGCAGTATTATAGTAGTTATATTCTTGTATATAGGGGGCAGTATTATAGTAGTTATATACTTGTATATAGGGGGCAGTATTATAGTAGTTATATTCTTGTATATAGGGGCAGTATTATAGTAGTTATGTTCTTGTATATAGGGGGCAGTATTATAGTAGATATATTCTTGTATATAGCGGGCAGTATTATAGTAGTTATATTCTTGTATATAGGGGGCAGTATTATAGTAGTTATATTCTTGTATATAGGGGGCAGTATTATAGTAGTTATATTCTTGTATATAGGGGCAGTATTATAGCAGTTATATTCTTGTATATAGGGGGCAGTATGATAGTAGTTATATTCTTGTATATAGGGGGCAGTATTATAGTAGTTATATTCTTGTATATAGGGGGCAGTATTATAGTAGTTATATTCTTGTATATAGGGGGCAGTATTATAGTAGTTATATTCTTGTATATAGGGGGCAGTATTATAGTAGTTATATACTTGTATATAGGGGGCAGTATTATAGTAGTTATATTCTTGTATATAGGGGCAGTATTATAGTAGTTATGTTCTTGTATATAGGGGCCAGTATTATAGTAGATATGTTCTTGTATATAGGGGCCAGTATTATAGTAGATATATTCTTGTATATAGGGGGCAGTATTATAGTAGTTATATTCTTGTATATAGGGGGCAGTATTATAGTAGTTATATTCTTGTATATAGGGGGCAGTATTATAGTAGTTATATTCTTGTATATAGGGGGCAGTATTATAGTAGTTATATTCTTGTATATAGGGGCAGTATTATAGAAGTTATATTCTTGTTTATATGGGCAGTATTATAGTAGTTATATTCTTGTATATAGGGGCAGTATTATAGTTGTTATATTCTTGTATATAGGGGGCGGAATAATAGTAGTTATATTCTTGTATATAGGGGGCAACATTATAGTAGATATATTCTTGTATATAGGGGGCAGTATTATAGTAGTTATATTCTTGTATATAGGGGCAGGATTATAGTGGTTATATTCTTGTATATAGGGGACAGTATTATAGTAGTGATATTCTTGTATATAGGGGGCACTATTATAGTAGTTATATTCTTGTATATAGGAGCAGTATTATAGTAGTTATATTCTTGTATATAGGGGGCAGTATTATAGTAGTTATATTCTTGTATATAGGGGACAGTATTATGGTAGTTATATTCTTGTATATAAGGGGCAGTATTATAGTAGTTATATTCTTGTATATAGGGGGAAGTATTATAGTAGTTATATTCTTGTATATAGGGGACAGTATTATAGTAGTTATATTCTTGTATATAGGAGCAGTATTATAGTAGTTATATTCTTGTATATAGGGGCAGTATTATAGTAGATATATTTTTGTATATAGGGGCAGTATTATAGTAGTTATATTCTTGTATATAGGGGCAGTATTATAGTAGTTATATTCTTGTATATAGGGGGCAGTATTATAGTAGTTATATTCCTGTATATAGGAGGCAGTATTATAGTAGTTATATTCTTGTATATAGGGGCAATATTATAGTAGTTGTATTCCTGTATATAGGGGGCAGTATTATAGTAGTTATATTCTTGTATATAGGGCCAGTATTATAGTAGTTCTATTCTTGTATATAGGGGGCAGTATTATAGTAGTTATATTCTTGTATATAGGGGGCAGTATTATAGTAGTTATATACTTGTATATAGGGGGCAGTATTACATTAGTTATATTCTTGTATATAGGGGCAGTATTATAGTAGTTATATTCTTGTATATAGGGGGCAGTATTATAGTAGTTATATTCTTGTATATAGGGGCAGTATTATAGTAGTTATATTCTTGTATATAGGGGGCAGTATTATAGTAGTTATATTCTTGTATATAGGGGGCAGTATTATAGTAGTTATATTCTTGTATATAGGGGGCAGTATTATAGTAGTTATATTCTTGTATATAGGGGGCAGTATTATAGTAGTTATATTCTTGTATATAGGGGGCAGTATTATAGTAGTTATATACTTGTATATAGGGGGCAGTATTATAGTAGTTATATTCTTGTATATAGGGGCAGTATTATAGTAGTTATGTTCTTGTATATAGGGGCCAGTATTATAGTAGATATGTTCTTGTATATAGGGGCCAGTATTATAGTAGATATATTCTTGTATATAGGGGGCAGTATTATAGTAGTTATATTCTTGTATATAGGGGGCAGTATTATAGTAGTTATATTCTTGTATATAGGGGGCAGTATTATAGTAGTTATATTCTTGTATATAGGGGGCAGTATTATAGTAGTTATATTCTTGTATATAGGGGCAGTATTATAGAAGTTATATTCTTGTTTATATGGGCAGTATTATAGTAGTTATATTCTTGTATATAGGGGCAGTATTATAGTTGTTATATTCTTGTATATAGGGGGCGGAATAATAGTAGTTATATTCTTGTATATAGGGGGCAACATTATAGTAGATATATTCTTGTATATAGGGGGCAGTATTATAGTAGTTATATTCTTGTATATAGGGGCAGGATTATAGTGGTTATATTCTTGTATATAGGGGACAGTATTATAGTAGTGATATTCTTGTATATAGGGGGCACTATTATAGTAGTTATATTCTTGTATATAGGAGCAGTATTATAGTAGTTATATTCTTGTATATAGGGGGCAGTATTATAGTAGTTATATTCTTGTATATAGGGGACAGTATTATGGTAGTTATATTCTTGTATATAAGGGGCAGTATTATAGTAGTTATATTCTTGTATATAGGGGGAAGTATTATAGTAGTTATATTCTTGTATATAGGGGACAGTATTATAGTAGTTATATTCTTGTATATAGGAGCAGTATTATAGTAGTTATATTCTTGTATATAGGGGCAGTATTATAGTAGATATATTTTTGTATATAGGGGCAGTATTATAGTAGTTATATTCTTGTATATAGGGGCAGTATTATAGTAGTTATATTCTTGTATATAGGGGGCAGTATTATAGTAGTTATATTCCTGTATATAGGAGGCAGTATTATAGTAGTTATATTCTTGTATATAGGGGCAATATTATAGTAGTTGTATTCCTGTATATAGGGGCAGTATTATAGTAGTTATATTCTTGTATATAGGGCCAGTATTATAGTAGTTCTATTCTTGTATATAGGGGGCAGTATTATAGTAGTTATATTCTTGTATATAGGGGGCAGTATTATAGTAGTTATATACTTGTATATAGGGGGCAGTATTACATTAGTTATATTCTTGTATATAGGGGCAGTATTATAGTAGTTATATTCTTGTATATAGGGGGCAGTATTATAGTAGTTATATTCTTGTATATAGGGGCAGTATTATAGTAGTTATATTCTTGTTTATATGGGCAGTATTATAGTAGTTATATTCTTGTATATAGGGGGCAGTATTATAGTAGTTATATTCTTGTATATAGGGGCAGTATTATAGTAGTTATATTCCTGTATATAGGAGGCAGTATTATAGTAGTTATATTCTTGTATATAGGGGCAATATTATAGTAGTTGTATTCCTGTATATAGGGGGCAGTATTATAGTAGTTATATTCTTGTATATAGGGCCAGTATTATAGTAGTTATATTCTTGTATATAGGGGGCAGTATTATAGTAGTTATATTCTTGTATATAGGGGGCACTATTATAGTAGTTATATTCTTGTATATAGGGGCAGTATTATAGTAGTTATATTCTTGTATATAGGGGCAGTATTATAGTAGTTATATTCTTGTATATAGGGGCAGTATTATAGCAGTTATATTCTTGTATATAGGGGGCAGTATTATAGCAGTTATATTCTTGTATAAAGGGGCAGTATTATAGTAGTTATATTCTTGTATATAGGGGCAGTATTATAGTAGTTATATTCTTGTATATAGGGGCAGTATTATAGTAGTTATATTCTTGTATATAGGGAGCAGTATTATAGTAGTTATATTCTTGCATATAGGGGGAAGTATTATAGTAGTTATATTCTTGCATATAGGGGGCAGCATTACAGTAGCTATATTCTATAGGGGCAGTTTTATAGTAGTTATATTCTTGTATATAGGGGGCAGTATTATAGTAGTTATATTCTTGTATATAGGAGGCAGTATTATAGTAGTTATATACTTGTATATAGGGGGCAGTATTATAGTAGTTATATTCTTGTATATAGGGGGCAGTATTATAGTAGTTATATTCTTGTATATAGGGGCAGTATTATAGTAGTTATATACTTGTATATAGGAGGCAGTATTATAGTAGTTATATTCTTGTATATAGGGGGCAGTATTATAGTAGTTATATTCTTGTATATAGGAGCAGTATTATAGTAGTTATATTCTTGTATATAGGAGGCAGTATTATAGTAGTTATATTCTTGTATATAGGGGGCAGTATTATAGTAGTTATATTCTTGTATATAGGGGGCAGTATTATAGTAGTTATATTCTTGTATATAGGAGCAGTATTATAGTAGTTATATTCTTGTATATAGGAGGCAGTATTATAGTAGTTATATTCTTGTATATAGGGGGCAGTATTATAGTAGTTATATACTTGTATATAGGGGGCAGTATTATAGTAGTTATATTCTTGTATATAGGGGGCAGTGTTATAGTAGTTATATTCTTGTATATAGGAGCAGTATTATAGTAGTTATATTCTTGTATATAGGAGCAGTATTATAGTAGTTATATACTTGTATATAGGAGGCAGTATTATAGTAGTTATATTCTTGTATATAGGGGGCAGTATTATAGTAGTTATATTCTTGTATATAGGAGCAGTATTATAGTAGTTATATTCTTGTATATAGGAGGCAGTATTATAGTAGTTATATTCTTGTATATAGGGGGCAGTATTATAGTAGTTATATTCTTGTATATAGGGGGCAGTATTATAGTAGTTATATTCTTGTATATAGGGGGCAGTATTATAGTAGTTATATACTTGTATATAGGGGGCAGTATTATAGTAGTTATATTCTTGTATATAGGGGCAGTATTATAGTAGTTATGTTCTTGTATATAGGGGGCAGTATTATAGTAGATATATTCTTGTATATAGCGGGCAGTATTATAGTAGTTATATTCTTGTATATAGGGGGCAGTATTATAGTAGTTATATTCTTGTATATAGGTGGCAGTATTATAGTAGTTATATTCTTGTATATAGGGGCAGTATTATAGCAGTTATATTCTTGTATATAGGGGGCAGTATGATAGTAGTTATATTCTTGTATATAGGGGGCAGTATTATAGTAGTTATATTCTTGTATATAGGGGGCAGTATTATAGTAGTTATATTCTTGTATATAGGGGGCAGTATTATAGTAGTTATATTCTTGTATATAGGGGGCAGTATTATAGTAGTTATATACTTGTATATAGGGGGCAGTATTATAGTAGTTATATTCTTGTATATAGGGGCAGTATTATAGTAGTTATGTTCTTGTATATAGGGGCCAGTATTATAGTAGATATGTTCTTGTATATAGGGGCCAGTATTATAGTAGATATATTCTTGTATATAGGGGGCAGTATTATAGTAGTTATATTCTTGTATATAGGGGGCAGTATTATAGTAGTTATATTCTTGTATATAGGGGGCAGTATTATAGTAGTTATATTCTTGTATATAGGGGGCAGTATTATAGTAGTTATATTCTTGTATATAGGGGCAGTATTATAGAAGTTATATTCTTGTTTATATGGGCAGTATTATAGTAGTTATATTCTTGTATATAGGGGCAGTATTATAGTTGTTATATTCTTGTATATAGGGGGCGGAATAATAGTAGTTATATTCTTGTATATAGGGGGCAACATTATAGTAGATATATTCTTGTATATAGGGGGCAGTATTATAGTAGTTATATTCTTGTATATAGGGGCAGGATTATAGTGGTTATATTCTTGTATATAGGGGACAGTATTATAGTAGTGATATTCTTGTATATAGGGGGCACTATTATAGTAGTTATATTCTTGTATATAGGAGCAGTATTATAGTAGTTATATTCTTGTATATAGGGGGCAGTATTATAGTAGTTATATTCTTGTATATAGGGGACAGTATTATGGTAGTTATATTCTTGTATATAAGGGGCAGTATTATAGTAGTTATATTCTTGTATATAGGGGGAAGTATTATAGTAGTTATATTCTTGTATATAGGGGACAGTATTATAGTAGTTATATTCTTGTATATAGGGGCAGTATTATAGTAGTTATATTCTTGTATATAGGGGCAGTATTATAGTAGTTATATTCTTGTATATAGGGGGCAGTATTATAGTAGTTATATTCCTGTATATAGGAGGCAGTATTATAGTAGTTATATTCTTGTATATAGGGGCAATATTATAGTAGTTGTATTCCTGTATATAGGGGGCAGTATTATAGTAGTTATATTCTTGTATATAGGGCCAGTATTATAGTAGTTCTATTCTTGTATATAGGGGGCAGTATTATAGTAGTTATATTCTTGTATATAGGGGGCAGTATTATAGTAGTTATATACTTGTATATAGGGGGCAGTATTACATTAGTTATATTCTTGTATATAGGGGCAGTATTATAGTAGTTATATTCTTGTATATAGGGGGCAGTATTATAGTAGTTATATTCTTGTATATAGGGGCAGTATTATAGTAGTTATATTCTTGTTTATATGGGCAGTATTATAGTAGTTATATTCTTGTATATAGGGGGCAGTATTATAGTAGTTATATTCTTGTATATAGGGGCAGTATTATAGTAGTTATATTCCTGTATATAGGAGGCAGTATTATAGTAGTTATATTCTTGTATATAGGGGCAATATTATAGTAGTTGTATTCCTGTATATAGGGGGCAGTATTATAGTAGTTATATTCTTGTATATAGGGCCAGTATTATAGTAGTTATATTCTTGTATATAGGGGGCAGTATTATAGTAGTTATATTCTTGTATATAGGGGGCACTATTATAGTAGTTATATTCTTGTATATAGGGGCAGTATTATAGTAGTTATATTCTTGTATATAGGGGCAGTATTATAGTAGTTATATTCTTGTATATAGGGGCAGTATTATAGCAGTTATATTCTTGTATATAGGGGGCAGTATTATAGCAGTTATATTCTTGTATAAAGGGGCAGTATTAGGGCATGACCACACATGGCGGAATTCCTCCGCAACTGTCCGCATCCATGCCGCACAGAATCTGCGTTGCAGATTCTGCTGCGGATCTGCACAAAATGTGCAGTACATTGATGCGGACTAGCTGCTGCGGACTGCGGGAAAAGTGCTTCCCTTCTCCCTATCAGTGCAGGATAGAGAGAAGGGACAGCACTTTCCCTAGTGAAAGTAAACGACTTTCATACTTACCGGCCGTTGTCTTGGTGACGCGTCCCTCTTTCGGCATCCAGCCCGACCTCCCTGGATGACGCGCCAGTCCATGTGACCGCTGCAGCCTGTGCTTGGCCTGTGATTGGCTGCAGCCGTCACTTACACTGAATCGTCATCCTGGGAGGCCGGACTGGAGACAGACCCAGGGAGTTCTCGGTAAGTATGAACTTATATATTTTTTTACAGATACATGTATATTGAGATCGGTAGTCACTGTCCCGGGTGCAGAAACAGTTACTGCCGATCGCTTAACTCTTTCAGCACCCTGGACAGTGACTATTTACTGACGTCTCCTAGCAACGCTCCCGTCATTACGGGAGCCCCATTGACTTCCTCAGTCTGGCTGTAGACCTAGAAATACATAGGTCCAGCCAGAATGAAGAAATGTCAAGTTAAAAAAGCAAGACGCATCCGCAGCACACATGACATGTGCATGACAGCTGCGGACTTCATTGCGGAACTTTGAATCTCCATTGAAGTCAATGGAGAAATTCCGCCATGAGTCCGCCACTGCTCCGCAACAGACAGAGCATGCTGCGGACACCAAATTCCGCTCCGCAGCCTATGCTCCGCAGCGGAATTGTACGCATCGTGTAAACGAACACTGCTAAATTAAAGTGAAAGTCAATGGAGAAACGGCTCCGCTGCGGATTAACGCTGCGGAGTGTCCGCAGCGGAATTTAAGTGAAATTCCGCTATGTGTGAACCCGCCCTTATAGTAGTTATATTCTTGTATATAGGGGCAGTATTATAGTAGTTATATTCTTGTATATAGGGGCAGTATTATAGTAGTTATATTCTTGTATATAGGGAGCAGTATTATAGTAGTTATATTCTTGCATATAGGGGGAAGTATTATAGTAGTTATATTCTTGCATATAGGGGGCAGCATTACAGTAGCTATATTCTATAGGGGCAGTTTTATAGTAGTTATATTCTTGTCCATAGGAGAGGATAGACGTGTTCTTGTGAGCTCCCTGTTAGGACTATGCATGGCTTCTGACCCAGGTGGAGGGGAGGGGTCCTGGGCTGATGATCCTGGGAAAGCCCAGAGTCTGGAGTTTGACCTGCAGCATGGAGATGGTGGAGGTGATGATCTGGAAATGGTGGCTGGTGAGTCAACTGAATCTCATAATGTTGGTGAATTGTGCACAAAAATGACAAAGAAAAATATCTTTAAGATGGAAATGCAAGTTCGCAAATTGAGAACTGAAATTAACCAAGAGACTGATCCAAAGGCAAAGCTGATGAAATGTGAGTGTCTGTATGTTTGCACACGTGAGCTGGTGATATTGAAGGAGAGATTGCAGAAAGAATCATGCACAGTACCCAAAATAAAGAACCGGGCAATTGAGAACAAAAGGGAGACCAGAGCCCAAACTGTGAAGAGAAAAAATATCATTGCAAAAAAAGACACTGACTATAAGACTGTGTATAATATTGTGGCACAGGGAAACCCTGGAAGATATGAGTGTGCAGTGGCTGGAGGATCACATCTCTCATCATGTGTGGGGTCTGTGCAATCAGCCAACACAAATGCTGCTAAAGCTGCAGAGAAATGTGTGCCAGCTGACGAGGGGTTAACTGCAGTAGACTCTATGTGCAGTACTGATGAAGTGAATGCGAGTGGCACTCCTGGGAGTGAGCAAGAAAGTGCCACATATACTGACATTGTAAGTGAGACCTCGCTCAGCGCGGTGATTGACAGTCTGATATCTGATGAACCAGCGGCACAGGCTGAGGCGGATATTGCAGACCCTGTTCTGGAGGTTCAGCCGTCCGCAGTGTCAGTGAATGGAGTGCAGGTTACACAGCAATCAGGAGCAGACACAGGAGGATCTGCAGTACAATCAGCTGAGGAGAGGTCCAGTCCTGACCCACCTGCTGACAGACCTCAGTACAGGAGACTGTTCTCCAGCGTCACAAGACCGACTAACCCCCCCACCTCAGAGGAGGAACGCGGTCAGAATCAGGTACTCAGGACCAGAGGAAAACCTCCCCTCCAGACTCTACATTGGGAAAGTTTTGTTGAAGGAGTTTATGAAGTTTAAAGCTTCTGAGGTGTTCGCTCTGATCCACGTTCCCTCCAGCAGGAATTATGACATCAGTTTCAAGCTGCAATATAGTCTGGATTTATTCTGGAGTATTTATAATGATACAAAGGAGCACGCGATGTGGGAGCATCTACATGTCATCCAGCTGACTAAACCCCAGGTAGTCACTGCCACCGTCCTGTTCCAGTCTGAGGTGGTGGCTCTGGCAGATTTGCAGCACTGGTTGAGCAGATATTGTGAGGTGAAGAGGCTGCCAACAAAGATCTATGATGAGGAGGAGATCTGGAATGGAGGATATTCTGTCAATATCCAGCTGGTTCAGGAGAATGGAGTGACCAGACATCTGCCGCACTCCTTCTACCTGGGCTCGGAGAGAGGCATATGTTACTACCCTGGTCAACCGCGACTGTGCCATAGATGTGGGGGCAGACACCTGGCATTCAACTGTTCCCGTATTAAGTGCTCACTATGTGGTCAGTTTGGGCATGTGAAGGATGATTGTACAGGACCTGTCATCTGTAACCTGTGCTTAGGACCTGGACATTCATTCCGGGAGTGTCCGCATGCAGAGCAAAATAAGGAGGAGACCTTTAAAGGAGCCATGGAGGAAGACCAGGAGGATGTCTCCATATGTGTAGATACAACCCCAGAACCTGGAAGTCCCAGCGAGGATGTGAGCCAAAGTACCAGAGACCCTGCTCCAGAGACGAATGTCCCATCTATGGATGCTGCACAAGTGTCACCAGCCACTGAAAATAGAGGTCATGCTAAAAGCAAAATATCCAGTCACTCTGTCACCAAACATCTGCCCGACACCAGTAAGGAACCAGCTGATCCAGCCGCAGCGACCAGTAAAAAACCAGCTGGGCCAGCCGCAGCGACCAGTAAAAAAAACAGCTGATCCAGCCGCAGCGACCAGTATCGATGAGGAGGGATTTCAGACGGTTAAAAGGAGAAGTAAAACAGATGATTCTTCTAGGAAAAAAATCACTGCTTCAAAGAAATCACCGGAGTCTCCAGTGCTGGCGATAACTGGGGGACGTTACTGTGCGCTGGGGGAAGATGACCAGGAAGAAGAAGCAGAGATGGAGCAAGTCTCCTCACACAACCCAGATGACGAACCTCAGGATGAAGACGCTGACCCCCCAATGTCCACCAAAAGATGGGGTGTTACAGGACATAGCAGTGGAAGAAGGAAAAAAAGTAGGAAAGACATGTAACCAAGATGAGGCTGAAAATCACCTCCATCAATGTGAACAGTCCGAAGAATAGGAGCAGGCGGCATGCGATATTCCAGCGTCTGTCTGATGACAAAACCAATGACATCTTTATACAAGAGACTTATGTACAGAGTAATGTCCCTGCTGTGTCCCTGCAGTCACCACATCTAGTGGGACAGTGAAGCTCTTTGCTGCTGTATGGAGACTTCTACCCCGAACTCCGTTCATATCATAGAGGTTCACTATATGTCATAAATGTGGTGACCGTGTACCATCTGTGGTGTGCGCGATGCTGCCCGGTCACCAATAAAGAAGAACTCTCCTGTAATACTGTCTAGAATAATATGATGAAAAATAGTTGAAACACTCTATACTGGAGCAATATTCATATATTATGGTTTGTTTAATTATTGTGATGTTATTAAGAGACAAATGTTTCTTTTCTTTATCTGTTATGAGTGTATTGCAAAGGTATTGTAATAATTTGTTGCAAGTTTTCAAATAAAAAAGATAATTATAGTAGTTATATTCTTATATATAGGGAGCAGTATTATAGTAGTTATATTGTTGTATATAGAGGGCAGTATTATAGTAGTTATATTCTTGTATATAAGGGCAGTATTATAGTAGTTATATTCTTGCATATAGGGGCAGTATTATATTAGGTATATTCTTGTATATAGGGGCAGTATTATAGTCGTTATATTCTTCTATATAGGAGCAGTATTATATTAGGTATATTCTTGTATATAGGGGGCAGTATTATAGTAGTTATATTCTTGTACATAGGGGCAGTATTATAGAAGTTATATTCTTGTATATAGGGGCAGTATTATAGTAGGTATATTCTTGAATATAGGGGCAGTATTATAGTAGTTAAATTCTTGTACATAGGGGCATTATTATAGTAGGTATATTCTGGTATATTGGGGCAGTGTTATAGTAGTTATATTCTTGTACATAGGGGCAGTATTATAGTAGGTATATTCTTGTTTATAGGGGCAGTATTATTGTAGTTATATTCTTGTATATAGTGGCAGTATTATAGTAGTTATATTCTTGTATATAGCAGGCAGTATTATAGTACTGTAGTTATATTCTTGTATATTGGAGCAGTATTATAGTAGTTATATTCTTGTATATAGGGGGCAGTATTATAGTAGTTATATTCTTGTATATGGTGGTAGTATTATATTAGTTATATTCTTGTATATAGGAACAGTATTATAGTAGTTATATTCTTGTATATAGGAGCAGTATTATAGTAGTTATATTCTTGTATATAGAGGCAGTATTATAGTAGTTATATTCTTGTATATAGGAGCAGTATTATAGTAGTTATATTCTTGTATATAGGGGGTAGTTTTATAGTACTTATATTCTTGTATATAGGAGCAGTATTATAGTAGTTATATTCTTGTATATAGCAGGCAGTATTATAGTAGTTATATTCTTGTATATAGGGGGCAGTATTATAGTAGTTATGTTCTTGTATATTGGAGCAGTATTATAGTACTTATATTCTTGTATATAGGGGGCAGTATTATAGTAGTTATATTCTTGTATATAGAGGCAGTATTATAGTAGTTATATACTTGTATATATGAGCAGTATTATAGTAGTTATATTCTTGTATATAGGGGGTAGTTTTATAGTAGTTATATTCTTGTATATAGGAGCAGTATTATAGTAGTTATATTCTTGTATATAGCAGGAAGTATTATAGTAGTTATATTCTTGTATATAGGAGCAGCATTATAATAGTTATATTCTTGTATATATGAGCAGCATTATAATAGTTATATTCTTGTATATAGGAGCAGTATTATAGTAGTTATATTCTTGTATATAGGGAGCAGTATTATAGTAGTTATATTCTTGTATATAGGGGCAGTATTATAGTAGTTATATTCTTGTATATAGGGAGCAGTATTATAGTAGTTATATTCTTGTATATAGGGGCAGTATTATAGTTGTTATATTCTTGTATATAGGGGGCAGTATTATAGTAGTTATATTCTTGTATATAGGGGCAGTATTTTGGTAGTTATATTCTTGTATATAGGAGCAGTATTATAGTAGTTATATTCTTGTATATAGGGGCAGTATTATAGTCGTTATATTCTTGTATATAGGGGGCAGTATTATAGTAGTTATATTCTTGTATATAGGGGCAGTATTATAGTAGATATATTCTTGTATATAGGGGGCAGTATTATAGTAGTTATATTCTTGTATATAGGGGGCAGTATTTTGGTAGTTATATTCTTGTATATAGGAGCAGTATTATAGTAGTACAATATTAATAGTACTAGCAAAGATATTTACATTTGTTTGTCAGGTTAACGTCTTAATGATCTGATGTACAGTTGGGACTAACTATCAGAAAGGTCTGTGCAAGGATATCCATTGGTTGGTGCTGAGAGATGTATGGAAGGCCTCACTACACTTTCTAGAACCCTGTGTGGTATTTTTATTGATGAGGGTATCAATCTAAGGGTATGTTCACACGGCCTATTTACGGACGTAAATCTGGCGTTTTTGCCCCGAATTACGCC
This sequence comes from Rhinoderma darwinii, assembly GCF_050947455.1. NCBI lineage: Eukaryota > Metazoa > Chordata > Amphibia > Anura > Rhinodermatidae > Rhinoderma > Rhinoderma darwinii. The sequence continues at coordinate 5,990,676 of NC_134691.1, read as the reverse complement.
CGAAAATAGCGCCTCAATAGTGCTGACAAACATCTGCCCATTGAAAGCAATGGGCAGACGTTTGTCTGTTCACACGAGGCGTATATTTACGCGCCGCTGTCAAATGACGGCGCGTAAATAGACGCCCGCGTCAAAGAAGTGACCTGTCACTTCTTTGGCCGTAATTGGAGCCGTTATTCATTGACTCCAATGAATAGCAGCGCCAATTACGGCCGTAATGGACGCGGCGTTCAAGCGTCTGCACATGCCGTTACGGCTGAAATTACGGGGATGTTTTCAGGCTGACACATCCCCGTAATTTCAGCCGTAACGGACGCCCTCGTGTGAACATACCCTTAGATTTGGATAGGGAGAACAGTGTATGTCTCTACTTTTCCCTCTGCCATTTCCCAAAGGTCGAATGTTCTGACAGGGAGGTAACAGAGCGCTTCATCTCTGGAGCATTTACAGGCTTTTTGTCAAGTTTTAACAGAAATGAAGCTTCTGATTCTTTCTATTCATATTTTTTGCTTTCGGTAATCCACCTTGGAGTTTTTAGTCTCTCCGTAGAACTTCTCCGTAATAGCTTCTTAAGCTCTTGATCTTTTGAGCAGTGAGTAGTTTTGAGATTTCTTTTTTTTATTTTTTTTATTACCTTTTAGGCTGGGTTCACACGACCACATTAACATCCGTAATGGACGGACGTATTTCGGCCGGAAGTCCCGGACCGAACACACTGCAGGGAGCCGGGCTCCTAGCATCATAGTGATGTACGATGCTAGGAATCCCTGCCTCTCCGTGGAACTACTGTCCCGTACTGAAAACATGATTACAGTACGGGACAGTTGTCCTGCAGAGAGGCAGGGACTCCTAGCGTCGTACATAACTATGATGCTAGGAGCCCGGCTCCCTGCACTGAGTTCGGTCCGGGACTTCCGGCCGAAATACGTCCGTCCATTACGGACGTTAATGTGCTCGTGTGAACCCAGCCTTACAGCAAGTCTTGGGTAAGATCCAATACCCTGTACAGAGACCATTTTGTAATTGGCGCAGTGGCTTATTCTTGCTGAAGATATGTAAATGTGAATTGCATCTACTCCTGATCTAGACACCTTAGTCACCAAACAATAGTATTTTCTTGGAGCACATGATCTAGACGACATAAGTTGACTCCTTCGTGAGTCGGTCCACCTTTCGACAGTTTTTTCACCAACTTGCCTGGTTAGTTAAGGTAGTGATGTCATCTTCTCTTTATCCTATATTACATAGTCCTCAACTACCATAAGAGGTCAATAGCATTTCCATTGGGTTCGGAAGCATCTTTATAATGCATCCATATAATGTACCGCAGTCTCTATATGGCTGGCTTCTCCACGCAGCTTAAACAACTTCTATTACTGGGACTTTCAAGCTTTTATACAACACTATGTCTCTTCATGTTCTTCATGTCTCATGAGTAATGCCTCGAAAGGTTCTCAGTCCTCTATAATTCTGTATCTTTGCCTACTTGCTATTCAGCTTATGAATTACCAGTATCAGATGCAATTGCTTCCTGGCGCAATAAAAGGAAGCGCTCATTAGACCCTGGCACCTGAAGGATTTGCAGCAGCTTCATCAAAGTGTCCAATTGGTTGTAAAAATAAATTTAGAGGCAAATCGTTTGTTCTTTTAATCCATAAATTACCCTCAATGGTACCCTAGGCAGCCGCCTACTCTGCCTACCCCTAGTCCCGACCCTGCTATAAAGGCTTTTTAGTTGCTCAAATTGTCCATCTTCTCAGTCTCCACCATATCATTATTTTTTATAATCTGTGTTATGTACAGTAGACAATTCTGTGCCATGACTCTTGATATTTCCCTTGGGAATCCGAAGAAAAAAAAAACATTCAAAAATTTCAATATTAATATCAGCCCCAGGTTGGTAATGATACTAACTACATCAATATAGAATTTCGTTTTACATTTTGGTCGGATTTATTGAAAAGGCTTTATAATCGATTTAGTGAAGATCACGGCTCACCAGATGCACGTCTCGACCTTGCATCACTTCATGGCCGCCACACATGTACACCAGTATGTTGCAGAAAACTATGGCGCAAGTACATTATGAATTAGGCACAACCATGAGTCACAACCCTTGGATGTATTGTATAAATATTGCGCACGTTAATTGTGACATTTTTGTACCGCATGTTGAGACATTTTTTTTTGCATACTTCATCAGATGGCACACAAAAAATGGCGACAGCACACTGCGAACACTAATGTCACCTAAACCGCTAAATATAAATAAATATGCATTACTGCTAAATCTACTTACAATAGGGAGGTTCTTACTGCACATTTTTATCAAATTGTGTGAGCCCACCTGCCATGACGAGGCGCCCTACATAGGTGGGGAACTACGCTGCACATACACGCAGAACTGGGACTAAGCCTACATATACTTGGGGATGGTAGGAACCAGCATTAAACTAATTAAAATCACCTAGGACAGAATGGGAGGAGTGCAAGAACAAAAAATGGAGGCAGTCACTGACCCCACATATAGGAATCACATAAACAACACAAAAGTTTGAACAGCACATTCCAACAAAATGAAACAAAACGTGTGTTCAGGTGCAAGAACACCTGTGACTTCAAATATTCAGCACACAAGAAAATGGCGACAGCACACTGCGAACACTAATGCCACCTAAGCCACTAAATATAAATAAATATGCATTTTTGCTAAATCTACTTACAACAGGGAGGTTCTTAGCGCACATTTTGATCAAATTGTGTGAGCCCACCTGCCACGACAAGGCGACCTCTATAAGGTGGGAACCTACTCTGCACATACACCCAGAACTGGGACTAAGTCTACATATATATCTGGGGATGGTACGAACCAGCATTAAACTAATTAAAATCACCCAGGGCATAAGCAACACAAAAGTTAGAACAGCACATTCGAACAAAGTGTGTATACAGGAGGAAGAACGCTCTGAAATGCTGGGTTTCAGCCCCATGGGTACTGTAAGAACTGCCAAGAGTAGTTGTCACCCAGAATCTATTACCTGTGTATGAGACCAAGATTACTCAGAAACAACTGAACAGGTTGTTATTACGTCACACAAATCATATTCCCAGAGATTTTTTTATTATTATGTGTGTGTTTTTTATATACATTTTTGTGGGGTTTTTTTGAGGGGGGGGGGGGGTTTGTGCTAAAACTGATTTACACTTTGACAATGACCCTGCCCCCACCCTCCTAATTAGAGGAGAAATGTTCTGCTGCGGTTCACATCCCTAGTTTATAAAAATATCCTTCACATAAAATCAGGTCAGTTTACCTCCGAGCATCAACCTGGTAATGAGTGGAATTGCCAGGGACTAAATGGTTTAAAATGTACCAATAAATTATGGCATGATGGAAAGGAGCTGAAAAACCGCGAGGGGATCTATAAAGGTGTTGATTATCCAGTTGCTAGGAGACTCATCCAGTTCTATGTGGAGAACTGCTCATTGTTTACCTAAAAATGTTCTAAAAATATTATATAAAGCAAAATCGGACAGTCTAGAAGAGAAGAAGCATCCAGCAATGGCTGCCGGACACAAAATTCTGAGGGAGACGATGGAAATTTAGAACTGTAGACTGTGCCGGGAAATGAAGAATGGGGTAACGAGCAGAGTCGTAGCTAGTTCAGGACCCGCTCCTTCGCCCGAGGGAAAAGATTCTGTTTTCTGTCCTACCCCTGTATCCTAATACCCTAGCCGAGGCAGAATGGTTTGTTCGCGCTCACCTGGGACCCTCTAGAAATGTCCCTTACATGGGACTAACACAGATTCAATTTAAGGTGAAGGAGGATTAGGCTATGTTCACACGGAGTATTTTGCCAAGTTTTTTGTCGCGGAAACCGCGTCGCAAAACTCGGCAAAAACGGCCCGAAAACGCCTCCCATTGATTTCAATGGGAGGCGTCGGCGTCTTTTTCCCGCGAGCAGTAAAACTGCCTCGCGGGAAAAAGAAGCGACATGCCCTATCTTCGGGCATTTACGCCTCTGACCTCCCATTGACTTCAATGGGAGGCAGAGAAAGCGTATTTCACAGTGTTTTATGCCCGCGGCGCTCAATGGCCGCGGGTGAAAAACTGTGCGAAAATCGCAGCGAAAATCGGCGTGCAGGGAGAGGAAAATCTGCCTCAAAGTTCCAAACGGAATTTTGAGGCAGATATTCCTCCTGCAAAATACTCCGTGTGAACATAGCCTTAACGAGATTTACATAAATGAGTCAAGAGAATATGTCAAGGACTCAGATCTTTGTAAATGAGGGCACTGTATGTAAAACTGCCCATGCTTCTCGGATGATCAGCTAAATCTCTCCTGTGAGCCTTTTCTTTTTGTAAAGGATTCAGAGTGTTTCAAATGATCGCACCGAGGGCGATCGGCATTTACATTGCGGTACTTCTATTCCCCCCATCTACAGTTCAGTAGGCCATTGCACCAACTAGGTCAACACTACTACGAAATGTTTTTAAATGTCATGGTGGGATCCTTTTTGGGAATATACTAAGAATTTTTTGAAAGATTTCATATCCTCTAGAATCTTTTCTCTCAGTACACAGGTAACACGTAAGTTACATTCTTTTTTTTTCCAGTATATTTTCCCCTTTGGCTTGCTTGTTTTTTATTCGGAGGCTGTAGGAGTTCCTATCCAGTTTTCGACACCCTATCAACCTCTGTGCCCCCGCCGATTCCACGAACAAAAATGACGAAACTCCTTCAGCTTTTTCCCTGCACAATGGCACGTCCAGGCACACACTGTATAGGCAACGATAATACTATGCAGTCGCCCCTCTCATGAATAGCAGGTGTGGTAGTAGATGTTCTTCCGTATTTTGCATCTGTGCAACTGTGTCTTTGTAGATTGTGGCTTGTGTGCATCCTGGTGGGAATTGGTGCTTGAACCTGCCCTTGTATTAGTAAGTATGGCCTTTTTCTGTGATTTTAAGTCAATATATTTCCTTTTTCTGTGATTTTCAGGCACCCACTGTGCCTTTTTGTCGCAATGATACTTTTCCTATCAACTTCTATGGGGCACAATATGGCGGCACGAAGAGTGAAAATTCCTTTGTTGTGCAGAGCTGCAAGAACTCAATGTGGGTCCATGCAAGTTCTGTGCACATGAGGCCTTACTAGAATATTATGTGTATACGTGTGATTTTTTTAGTCTTGAGAAGAGACATCTAAGCGGGGACATGATAAATGTGTTTAAGTATAGAAATGGCCCATATAAAAATCTGGTGCAAAAGTTCCATGAATCACCCTACAGGATAAGGGGGCACTCCTTCCAACTGGAGAAAAAAAAGTTCATTCTCCAGAGGTGATACGTTTTCTTTACCATAAAAACCTGTGAATCTGTGGAATAACCGACGTCAGGAGCCAGTCACAGCAGGAACAGGAGAAGACAAGATAATTTCTTAGAACAAAATACGCCAATGTAAATGTATAGGATTCTTGCTTGAATGTTGATCCAGTCTGATCACCACTTGGGATCCGGAAGAAAAAAAAATTCCCTCTTAGGGCAGATTGGCTCATACCTGATGGGTTGTTTCCTTCCTTTGGATAGTGGAAAAGAAACGTCTACAATTCACCCCTCACCTTTCCCTTTATCTACATCCTTTTCCTTCCCTGGTTGAACCTTATGGTACTGTTGAAAAAACACATGTCCAACTATGTAACTATGAAGTATTATTATTATTATTATTATTATTATTATTAGGATTTATTATTATTATTATTTTATTATTATTGATTATTATTATTTTTATTATTATTGATTATTATTATTTTTATTATATTTTATATTCATATATTTCTTATGAGCTCTGCGACATTTATAAGAACATGATATTGCAAAAATAAGTGTCCGTTTTTACAGTAGTGTTAACATCCATCATAAATCTGCCCCTGGTATCCCTGCTACTTAGGCCCTGTTCACATGGCGGAATTTTAGCGGCAGAACCCGCGGCGGATTCGGCCACAAAATTCTGATCACCATTCATTTCAATAAGAGTTGGACGCTTCTTTTTTTTTTATTTTATCGGCTAGTGGGGAAAAAAAAAAGAAGCGTCCTGCTCGATCTTCGGGTAGATTTCGCCCGAAGCTCCCATTGAAATCAATGGGAGGAGGAATCTTCCTGCTGACAGCAGAGATTACCCGCCACACAAAATCCGCCATGTGAACACAACCTTAGAAAGATTAATTCTGTGGTGTTTGCTTGTAGGCTACACATACAGCAGCACCTATAGTCATTGGCATAACGATTGCGGTCACAGGGGGGGGGGGCAAGCCAAACTGGGACAGGAGGAGAGTTGGGCCACCTCGGATCCCCCTTTCTGCCAGATCAGGTCCCGGCACACAAGTTTGGTTTCCCACAACACATACAAGGTCCTGACGATGCCTGGAGTCAGGATCTTCTATGCACACGCGGCCCAGATCTTGAGTCCAGGGCCTGATGTGTACTGGGGCGTTGAAGACAGGAGAAGCCGGGGGTGAGGAGTGGTGACTAAGTGCATGTTGTTTTTTTATGTCTGATCTGGACTCTGATCTGAGAGGTCCACGCTAGGGTGGGGGGGGGGGTGGCCCATTTAAAGTGTGGCACGGGCCTCAGCATGGTCCAGTTACAAACCTGCATATAGAGGCCACTTTATATCATAGAGAACAGTCGATTTCTTCTAGAGAGAGACTCATCATGCACTTAGTATGGCGATAGCCTTGACGCATGCAGCGACGTCAACACATGGCCATACCAATATGCATACAGAGGATTTTAATAAGCCTTTAAAAGGATCACTCACCATGAAAAAATGTTATTAGTTTTTTACATTAACGTATGTGATAAAACGCGACATGTCCGCATTATCAACTGACTCATGGAAAAGCTTCACATTCCCATTTCACAGTCAGACGACTCCTATGTGCTGTGAAAGTGAATTATTATACAGTAAGAAAAACTTCTATCCCGAAATACTAATAATATAAGGCCGTATGTATGTGCGGCCCCTTTAACTCCGGTAGCCAACCTGGTTAATGCACCGTCGCTGGGAGACTACCCCTTTAAGTTCTGCAAGTCAACCTTGATATGTTCTTCCTCTCAGACTTTCCACAGTTTTTATCTTCAATGGCTGAGAGAAATACATGGATGAGCAATTCTTACCTGGTCCTTACGGCTTGACCGGAGGAGTTGATAGGTTGTAGATCCTTCCCTAGATCTCCTGCGATTGAGTACATAATGACTTAGCTATTTGTTAATCCAATAGTTGTGTGGCCTATTAAACACTATGTAACTTGCCATGTCTTGACTTTTTATATTGCAGATAATTAAAATCTCATTACACTTATTACACGGGGTGACTGACATAAAGTGGCGGAGCGCAGTCATTGTTTTTATAATAATGTTAATTGCGTGGAGGAAATAAGTCATTGGAGAGCATGGAATAGATATCGCTTCGTGGACTCTCGTACCCATGGGGAAGCTCAAGAACTCCAAGAGTAATCTGCAACTTCATCCCACATGCGGGGGTTTATTTTACGGGTGAATAAAGTTTACCCAGGACGACCGTGCAAGCAAAGCCGAAATATGAAGAGGAGCCGGTGGAGGGTAAGATTGTAAATCCCCATCTCCAAACCCAATGGTTCCTGTCCATTTATTAGAATGTTATCGCTGTAATGATTAATTAAAATCGGATTAACTTGCTCATCCTCATCATGTTTTTAAGATAAACCCAGATCTTATTGGCAGTGGCTTTATCAGAGAAGAAAAAGGCCTCGGCTATTTCAGTTTCTAAATATTTTGTCGCAATTACTTGATAAAGTTTATCTATCTTTCTATCGCTGAAGCGAGAGCCCATAACAGAACATAACATTTCATTATTCGTGGATTGGATATTGTAACATCCACGGCCACGGACCGTCGGGACTACTCACCCCCCGATGGTCACAGCCATGGACTTGTGAGCGCCGGTCCGCATCTCCTCCCCAGGAGACGCCAGCGCTCACTTCCGCTCCACTCTGCTGTGTCCCGTAGGGTGCGAGCACACGCTCACGCCAGGCCTTAAAGGGCCAGCATGCACACATGTTTAACATCACTAATTAGCCCATGATCCCCCTGGACTTAAGTAGGGCCCTGCCCTTATGTTCATTGCCTGAGCATATTTTGTATTCCTCTATTAGTCTTGCAAATGGTCCCTTAGTGTTATCCTGTTCCTGCTACCTGTATCCTGTATCCCGTGTTGTAGTTGTTTCTGTGCCCGCTATAGCACTGGAGTTGAGTTCTGCCATCTGCCACGTTTGCTGTGTTACACCACGTCTGGTGTCATCTGTCTTGTCTGCATCACCTGCCCTCAAGATCCCATCTGTGCCTGCCGTTGCTACTGTCTGGACTATCACAGGCATCCTTGTGCTTGGACTATATATATTACTTGGTACACTATAGTTTGGCCAGCTGCCATCCCGCTATGGCGGTGCGGCCCAGTGTGTCCACACACCCACAGATTGTGACAGATATTATATAGTGACCCTGATTATAAAGGAGGTAGTAATAGTGGGCGACACTAGCAGGTGAACCTCAATACCATTCCACCCCCTTTTACAAGGGTTAATACTTTTCATGGTATGTATCCAATATACCTCTCTTTGTAAAAGATTTCTCCTTATGGATTCGTTATCGTTTCCTGTTATTTCCTTCAAAATGCACCATTTTAGGTCATACACCTTATGTTTTGCCCCAAAGAAATGCTTCGCTACAGTAGTTTCTCACTTTGTCACTTGAATGGGCACTATGTAGTGCCACATTTTTCCTCCAGTGTTGCTTGCATTCCAAGATGGGCAACAATTTCCATTTCCCTCATCCATGTTTGCAGACATTGGGTTCCTGTGGAAATCTTATCTGTACACAAGTTTACATGACCAACTGCGGTTATGCTAAACTGGGCCCCTACTTCATTGACAGTTGACGGCATGTCAATAATGAAACCCATAGCCTTATCATTGGGTTGCACCCATTTGTGACCATTATGGTTGTAATATACTCAGCGTCCTTCAGTCACGCTGGATGTTCTAAGATGGTTTGACCAGAAAAACACGAAATATTGGGTTCTTCGGAAGAAGTAGCAATAGCCCACTGCGTCTACAGGTAATGTATCATGTGCAGTCATAGTCCATTGAAGATAAAGTCCAGCGCTCGATCCAATAAAATCAAAAACTTTAATTCTTTGCTTTTAAAAACAGAATAAAACTTTCACAGGAAGGACGCTTACGCATTTCGAACCACACAGGTTTATTAGTCATATGCTATGCTATAGTTCGAAATACGTAAGCGTCCTTCCTGGGAAAGATTTATGCTGTTTTTAAAAGTTATGAATTAAAGTTTTTGATTTTATTAGATCGAGTGTTGGACTTTATCTTCAATCTACTTAATATTTTATCTGCTGCCGGCATAGAAATCCTCCAACGTGTACAAGCACCGAGGGAATATACAGCGTGGTGACGGATTTTTTCATATGGTGCATAGTGAGTGGACCAACTTCTTCCTGTGTTTTTTCTAGTCATAGTTCATACCATTCTAGTCTTGGTGTAGATTTGTGTTAGGTAGATATAGATAATTACCTTCATACAATTTTCTTTTAACTCGTTTTCCTTGAGGATTTTTTATCGTTACACAATAAAGACACATTCACCTCAACCAGACATCATATTTACATGATATTAATACTTCCACATAATAAACACGCTGTACTCGAGGTGGAAACACAGATGCAGACTGACTCCTTTAATCATAAAGAAATCAATTTCTCACAGCTCAAGGGAATACTCGGCAAATGCAATGTAATTTATTCCGCAGAAACTCACTGAATAAATACTTCACTTATTTCAAATCTTTTCTTTTTTTTTTCTCTCCGGTGAAGGTTTTTCCTTTTTAGCAGTGAGAAATTGTGAGATGTCACTCCAAAAACGGCAAAATATTCACCTTAAAGATTAACGGAAAACCGAGGTCCAGAACGTTCCATATTAAACAAGCAGCAAGATTGAATGTGCTAATTGTTCCTGGATTCAAGAAAGACGTATTTACATTCTTAAAGGGCTTGTCCAGTTTAGAAAACCCATTGTTCTACAACCTATTAGTGAATTCGGAGTTAATATCAGGGGGTCCTCTGTTCAGGATCCTCTTGTCTTGTCCAGAGTGGAGAGCGGTTACATAGAGCGTCTCTCTCTCTCTCTCACTCTCTCTGGAGGACCTGTCCTGTATTAGAGAGATAGCACATTGATATGAATGGACACTGTGTAATGCTTCATTTCTCCTGTGGTGGCGCTGCAGGAAAATTGAACACTTACTGACAGATTTCTTAACAGATCACAGCTGATCGCTAGGGATCAAAGGAGGGGGGGGGCACTTTGTGATCAGCCTATTGTCAAGGTAATCACTAACAAGTAGGGATTGTCTAATGCAGAAAACGCCTTTAATAGATTTAAATTTTCTCACAATTCCTATAACAATAAATCTGTGAACTGGTTGCTTGTATGGGTCTATGGATGGAGAGAGAAAAGCATCAGGATAGGAAAACCGGTATTTTCCAATCTGAACTTTTTTCACATTCTAGAGAACCAGAAGGAAGAAGAATGGCCAAGAACAGAAGCGGGATGGGTAAGGAACGTACAGTAGATTGCATATATGTAAAAGAAAAAATAGTGGGAAGAAAACAGGCATAATTATGAGAGAAAAGAGTTTGGATCAGCAGAGAACAGAGTTGTGATGAGGGGAGAACAGAATGAAGAGACAACAGAGTCGGGATGAGAACAGGAACAGAGTCGGGATGAGAACAGAGTCGGGATGAGGGGAGAACAGAGTCGGGATGAAAACAGAGTAAGGATAATGAAAGAACAGAGTTTGGATGGAGAGGCAATATAGACATCAAACTAAGTTGGATTAGTGGCTAGGGCAGCGAACTGAACCTTTGCCCCAAGTAAAGGAAAACTCAGCTATGGTTATGCAGAAGAAGAAGAAGGGAAAACAGTGGCAGGACAGAGGAAGGGGGGAATATCTGGAAGAGAAAGGGGAACATATATGACGCCACATCGTGCAGTATATTACGTAGGATGAGACATGGGGAGCATTAGGGGTAAAAGCGCTCGCCATGTAAAATCACTCGCCTTGTATAAGCGCTCAACTTGTATAAGCACTCGCCTTGTATAAGCGCTCGCCTTGTATAAGCGCTCGCCTTGTATAAGCGCTCGCCTTGTATAAGCGCTCGCCTTGTATAAGAGCTCGCCTTGTATAAGCACTCGCCTTGTTAGGTTGTACAGTCCAAGTATGATGCTGGTGTGTGCGTATCAACAGTTAGATGTTAGCTGCTGCCATCCCCGACCGATGGGTGAATTCCACCTCTGCCTTAATATGGTTACGCTTTCCAGGCGAGAAAAAAGAAAAAGATGGCCTGAGGAAGACTCCGGACTGGCATTGAAACGCGTAGCCACGATAACTATTAATGAATGACCTTCTTTTATCACAATTTCTGGATGTTAGCAGCGCCTCTTTGGAATCCCCATTTTTACTTTTTGCTTGTCTGGAAATCATATGAACAGGAAGGAAGGGAGAGAACAAAAGCAAGATGAGAAGTGACATAGAAAAATGTATCACGATGGAGAAATGAGTAGAGAGAGGAAAGAAACAGTCAGGATGCGAAGAAAACAGGGGCCAGATAGGAGAGAATAGGGAGAAAAAGAAAAGAGGGGAAAGGGGGAGAAAGGGAAAGTAAGGTGAAAAATTAACATTGGTATCATAGACATAAAGGAAAACAGTGTAATGAAGAAAGGAAACAGTCAGTATGGGAAGGAAGCAGAGGCTAGAGGGAGAACTTATGTGTAGTGGGAGAGTCAGGAAGACGAGGGAACAGAGGCAGGATAAGGAAGATCAGGAAGAAACAGAAAATAGTAGAACACTAGGTAGGTAAAGTAGGGAACAGGCAGGATAGCGATGGAGGCAGGTTACGGAGGGAACAGGCAGGATAGCGATGGAGGCAGGTTAAGGAGGGAACAGGCAGGATAGCGATGGAGGCAGGTTAAGGAGGGAACAGGCAGGATAGCGATGGAGGCAGGTTAAGGAGGGAACAGGCAGGATAGCGATGGAGGCAGGTTAAGGAGGGAACAGGCAGAATAGCGATGGAGGCAGGTTAAGGAGGGAACAGAGGCAGGATAGGGAAGAACTAGGGCAGAAAGTGGAAGGAGCAGAGTCAAAATGGTGAGAAAACAGAGATGGAATGAGAGGTGCTGCCACGCCATCACCTTGACCTCTAGTGTCCCCATGTGCCATTACCGCTGGACAATGACACAATTGTGATGTTCTAATAAACACATTTCTCTCAGTCGTTCACTTCTCGTATAGAAATTCTCACTCATCTCTGACTGCGACGTCTGTGTTAAGAGATAAAGATGGAAGGAATCAGGGGCAGATCCGTCCACCCCAGTAATGATCTCATTAAGTCCCAGTTCAATTATAACTTCATTTGAATGATGAGAGATTATACAAGTGCATCATTGATCAGGAACAATTATGTATATATTGATCCGTGAAGATGTTACATTTTCCTTGAAGACAAATTGCAGTGAACCTTGAGGGTGGTTAATGATCCTCTATTGCATAAGAGAAGAAAAAACATCTCCGGTCTGTGAAGACTCGTTAAACGTATTCCCCGAGAATGGGGCCTGAGCTGAACTATAAATGTCTCTTTTATGTGAAAATAAGCGGAAAGAACGTGCGGAGATTTATCCACTGACAAGAGCAGGAAGAATATAATTGTCTCCATGATGGGTTCAGATGGTATAAGCCGGAATTTTAATATTGCATTCTTTTAGGAAGGGGCGTAGCTATAGGGGTAGCATTTGCACCTGGGCCCTGGCAACTGAGGGAACCCAAATGCCCCCTGCTACATAAGAAGACTGCGGTATTATCACTGGCACATGGTAGGAAGGGTCATACTGCAGATTTTGCATTGGGCCAAGTAGCTTCAAGTTACCCCCTTGGGTGTTGGGGGATATAATTCAATATATTTTAAAATTGCTACCATCATAGTTACATAGTTAGTACGGTTGAAAAAAGACACATGTCCATCATTATGGTAAACTATTTTTTATAAGTCGCCCGATTATATTCCACTACATATGTTAACAATAACTCTATATTAAAGAGACCCTGTTACCACATTATAAGTGCCCTATCTCCTATATAAGGAGGTCGGCGCTATAATGTAGGTGACAGCAGTGCTTTTTATTTAGAAAAACAATCTGTTTCCACCACGTTATTAGCGATTTTAGCTTTATGTTAATTTGTTTCTTAATGGACAACTGGGCGTGTTTTACTATTGACCAAGTGGGCGTTGTACAGAGGATTGTATGACACTGACCAATCAGCATCATGCACTCCTCTCCATTCATTTAGTCAGCGCATAGTGACACTGCGTTGTTCGCTATGTGCTGTCTTATACTGACACGTTAACGTTACTGAAGTGTCTTGACAGTGAATAGACATCACCTCCAGCCAGGACGAGATGTCTATTCACAATCCTGACACTTCGTTAACGTTTCTGTGGTACTTACAGCAGAGCAAGGGTGCCTAACTTCTATATGGGGGCATAAGGGGGCCTAACTTCTGTAAGGCCCCCTTTGTGCCCCCATATCTTAGTAAGGCCCCCTTTGTGCTCCTATATATTTGTGAGGTTCCTTTTCACCTTACCCACGATGAGCTGATGGGTTCTGTCACTCCTGTGTCTCCTTTCTGTGACCCGGTGCAATGAAGTAATCACGTCACCTGTGCCAGGACGCTGATGTCTCTTGCATCCGTAAGCAGCAGGGCAGGGAGCCAATGGCTCTCTGCTTTGCTTTAGTAAGCAATGCTTACCAATGCAGTACGGCGCCTGCACCCACCGGAGGATACTCTGGTGGGCCAGTCCGCCGCTATGCCCGCTACCATAAAAATTGAAATTGCAGTTGCATAAAGCACCCGGCCGCCGAGTGGTTCCCCAGAAGAGCAGTGGGCCCCAGCACTTGCCCAAGTTTGCCGGGTGCTGACGCCGGCCCTGGAATGGACACCTGGTGCCAACAATGTCTCAAGTGTGCAACCAATGCCACCCAGGAACACATGTCAATGCCAACAGAACCTGAATCATGGCATACTGTCGATCACTCTCTGCCAGTTACTTCACACAAAGTCATAGTATGATGGGAGTATTAGTTAATTACAACAAATCCAATAATTTCCTACATTGTTTGATAGCAAATAACACCCGAGTGCAATATCTCAGTATAAGAGCTCGGCTGGAATAGCAATATATACGAGGAAAGCAAAATCACCAACAAAATGGAATGACTCTTCTGAAGGGGAAGGCCAAGGAATGCAAATTAATAGATCACGATATTTCCATCAAAGCTCTTCCTACACAATCCGCTGCTACTTGGTAAACGGCACATACATAATGTGAGATATGATTGCCTGAAACCTCGGCTTCTGTATCGAGTACAAACTGCAGGTCCTGTCAAACAGCATCTGATTAATCCGAAGGTCACAAGTCCTAGAATTCCTTCTAAATGCCGAGAAATAGAAATGAAGTGAAGAGGTCATGAAGGAGCCGGCAGCCGGCAGGGAGTTGCTCCTGTTTCTTAGCTAATGGCACATTTACAAGCGTTTACAGTCACTTTGCAGGTTGCATTTTGATGCTTATAGACAATTAAAGGGGTTTTCCACTTTATGGTATCTCCTAACATGGTGATGAGACATCATAAGATAGGGTCACTGGCCTGGACCACCCACCAAATCCTTGATTAAAGGTCCCCTGAGCTACTAATTTTCCAAAACCTCTTAGCTCAGGTCAGGGAAAACTCCCATCAGTTGGAATATCCAGCAATGATGAAGGTATAGTGCTGTCCCCATTGTACAATAAGGCACCATTCAGATCAATGGTATTTTTTAAACAGATATAAAAATCCGCAAAGGAGATGTGGCTCATCATTACAATGGGAATCAATAGGAATCCCAGCTAACATCATAATATCGTGTCTTAATCACATCTGGGATAATATCTCAGAGCTGAAAACTTCTTTACACCTCTTCTCACTCTTCTCTCTTTGCACACCAGATCACTATGCACAATGCCAAGCGGCAGTCGGACTGGTGTAAAGCACTGAAGTTAAGAATGAGAAGAATATTAAATCAACCATGAAATGCAGTTAAACATTCAGGCCTCAAGCACACGACCGTAGATTTCGTCCGTAATTGTGGAATGTAACTATGTTCCGCAATTACAGACTTATTCTTTTCTTTTGACCACGGACACCTTCCCGTATATTTGATGGAAGGTGTCCTGGCCGTAGAAAGTCTCCATAAAAGACATGTCCTATATTTTGCTTTCTTACGGACCGTGCTCCCATACTTTATATGGAAGCACGGGTCGAAAATGTGGCTGACTGTCCACGCCCGCTAGCGGCCGGCCGTGCCTGTAATTATGGACCGTGACTAAAGGCACGGCCGTGTGCATGGGGCCTCATAGAATTTCTAGATATGGCTATCAGTAACACCTATTTCCCAGCCCAACCAGGGTACAGGTGAAAGGGACTCCTGGCATCATAGACATTTTACAGTGTTAGGAGTCTCTGACTCCCCACGAAACTGCTGTTCTGTTCTGTACTGTATCATTTTGTTAAGTACGGAACAGCAGTTCCACGGGGAGGCAGAGACTCCCAGTATTATAAAATGTCTATGATGCCAGGAGTCCCGTTCACCTGTACCGCGGTCGGGCTGGGAAATGCGGCCGACACACGGACAGTTTTTCACGGCCCTAACTCGGACGTGTGCATGAGGTATAAAGGTGAGCATGGACTGATTGAGACAGACATCTACTGAAAAGAAACTACCACTAACTCCTGGACGCCTCCTCGTCATATTACCCGGCAGTAATTACCGGGATACTTACTGGTCAATGTACTAGAATGAAAAGAATCGATTGGAGTGCCGCTTTGTTTCACCAGCAAGCCAAGGATCTGGAATCAAGGAGAATAGAGAGGGGATAAAGCAAAAGAAGCAGAAGAAGAAGAAGTCTAAGGAAAGTACAATCACTGAAGAGAGAAGACAAAAACCAAGACAGGACCAGCGATCAGATCAGATATCAGCCTTTCACTCAAGATGGGAAGAAATGAGCTTGTCTTTAGAGAAAATTTTGGCCAATGCTGATGATGGATCCCATATTTAAAATAGCACTCCCACATAATGTTTTATTCTCTGGCTTGTTGGAAAGGCACATTGTGTATCACACAAATACAGCCACTGGTAAGAAAATTACCTTCACCAAAATTTACATAATGTGCCTCTCTAATGGGCCAGAGAATAAAAAAATTGCGGAAGTGCTCCTTTAAACAAGGCCTTACCCCATGTTTATCGGCGGTATTCCCGCGTTCTAGGAATTTAAGCTTGTCCACAGCCATCATGAAGAGACAATTGTGAAGAATGTGTTTGGAACAGAAGGGACCAAAACGGGGATTCCTCTTGTGTGGGCAGTGCATCGTGTGACGGTCTCCATCCAATATAGCGTAATAATAATATTTTCAGACAGCAGGGGGTATAGTGAACCCACCGTGTTGTACGAGATTTCTAGTAGCTAGACCAGGGAGTGGATTCCGGGGGACCCTTGGCTTTTCACCCTCCAACCCTAGTAAAGGATCTGGTCTCATGGGCGAGGAATCCCCTAATCGCTGAACCCCAGAAATAGTCTCCTGATACAACAGCCGTTAAATAAATAACTAACGAAATAAAAATGACAAATGGCGCACTTACTATTTAGGTATACAGTTCCAAGTGCAGATCCGTAGCGGTAGTTGTAGGCAGTGGTACTGAAGAATAGTAGGGGGTCACGTTCCAGGGTCGGTAGGTAGGGGACAAACAAGAATAATCGATGATACAGTCCAATAGATCAATAACAGAAAACACAGAACCAGGCTTTATGAGGGAGCAGCAACCTTATTGCTCTAGCAAAGTCAAACTGAGCGTAAAAGCTTTATATAGGAAAGCAACAGGTGCTGAAGATGACCAATTAGTGCTGCTACTCCAGAGCCAAGGACAGCAGGTGCAGAGAGTTAAGTAACTAGTAGTGTGAGCTGTCCTCAACAGTACCAGTAATAGTAGATGTAGCAAAGCTGGCACTGTGTGGACGGAGGCCAGACCGCAGCCTGCAGTGAATGGAGCGATACTGTGAAGAAGTGAGTGGAGGAGAGAGAGGTGTGGTGGTGGCTGCTACAGTGCCCTGCCCCCCTTTCGCCCCCTCTTCTTTGGCTTGGCAGGGAATTTCTGGTAGAAAGCCCTGAGGAGAGAAGGAGCATCAATGTTCTTTTCAGGTTTCCACGACCTCTCCTCAGGACCAAAACCCCTCCAGTCAACTAAAAACAACAGTTTACCTCTGGACCGTGTAGCATCGAGGATCTCATTGACCAAACTTAGCGTTAGTAGTAGGAGGAGGGGAATTCTGCTTAGAATAACGGTTGAAGACCAGAGGTTTGAGTAGGCATACATGGAAGGAATCTGAAATCCTTAAATGAAGTAGGCAGTTGTAGTTTATATGCCAGTGGGTTAATTTGTTTTAGGATGGGGTACGGACCCAGAAAACGTGGAGCCAGGTTATAGGAAGGAACTCTGAAATTAATGAATTTAGAGGATTGCCATACTTGTTAGGGTATGTGCACACGACCAATTTTCAGACGTAATGGAGGCGTTTTACGCCTCAAATTATGCCTAAAAAGACGGCTCCATTACATCTGCCCATTGCTTGCAATGGGTTTTACGATGTTCTGTGCAGACGAGCTGTAATTTTCCGCGTCGATGTCAAAAGACGGCGCGTAAAATTTCGCCCGCGTCAAATAAGTTCAGGACTCTTCTTGGGAAGTAATTGGAGCCGTTTTTCATTGACTCCATTGAAAAACAGCTCGAATTACGTCCATAATGGACGCCGCGAAAAACGCGTGCACTTGTAAAAACTTCTGAAATTCAGGAGCTGTTTTCTCCTGAAAACAGCTCCGCAATTTCAGACATATTTTGCGCTGTCGTGTGAACATACCCCTAAAGTTGGTAAAACTGGTAAAAAATTTGGGGGAATCCTGCGTCTCTTGTCAGAACAGTCTTTGAACCGAGAGACTGCTAGGGCAATAGCTTTTTTAGCATCCTGCCAGTTTTTGAGAAACTGAGTGTGGGTTAGACTGGCCGCTGGGATCTCAGAATCAGTTGGTATAGGAAGCGGTATTCTGGGATGTTGTCCATAGACCAAGAAAAAAGGTGAAGATTGAGTAGACTCTCCAACGTGACTGTTGTAAGTAAACTCCGCTAATAGTAAGAGCTCAAACCAATTACCTTGTAGGGGACAATTTGAAACTGTGGAGATAGTTCTCTAGAATCTGATTAATCCACTCTACTTGGCCGTTGGATTTCGGATGGTATGCCGAGGAAAAATCCAACTTGATTTGTAAGAGACTGCAGAGGGCCCTCCAGAATTTAGCGGTAAATTGCACTCACCTGTCAGAAACAATGTTGGTAGGAAGACCATGAAGACGAAAAATGTGTCTTATGTAAAGAGTAGCGAGTTGTGCTGCTGAAGGAAGGCCAGGAAGAGGAGTAAAATGCTAAATTTTAGGGTGTCTGAGTCATTTTAGGGTGAGTCTGAATGTCGGGAGAAAAAAATTAGAAGATCATCCAGATACACAACAACACAAACATAAAGAAGGTCATTGCAGAGCCTAAAGGGCATAACTAAGTACACAAATTCCCATCACGAGTGTTAAATGCCGTCTTCCATTCGTCCCGTTTGCGTATGCGTATAAGATTATATGTCCCCCGTAAATCTAGCTTGGAAAAAACGTTAGCACCTTGAAAACGATCAAACAGTTCAGCAATTAGTGGTAAAGGGTATGTATTTCTTACTGTAATGTCCCTGAGGCCCCTATAGTCTATACAGGGTCGTAGGGATCAATCCTTTTTCTGGAGAAAGAAAAAAACTGCGTCTGCAGGAGAGGAGGACTTACGTATAAATCCTTTCTCCAGATTCTCTTGAATGTATTGAGAAATTGCCATGGTCTCAGGTAGAGAGAGAGGATACACCCTGCCCCGAGGTAGGGTGGAATTGGCCACCAGGTTTATGGCACAGTCATAGGGGCGATGGGGTGGTAACCTGTCTGCGGCTTTGCTGCTGAAGACATTAGAGTAACTAGAGTAGTGCAACCCCTCCAGAGAAGATTCCTTAGACTGAATTTTAAGAGGATGGACGATAGGAAGGCACTTCAGGAGACATATCTCTCCCCAGCAAATGATCTGTGATGATGCCCAGTCAATGGTTGGGGAATGTCTTTTCAACCAAGGAAGGTCCAGCAGACTAGGACTAAGGGAGTTCTTTAGAATGTAGAATTGGATAGTTTATTGGTGTAGTTAATCCAATCTTCCTAGTGTGGGGTATGGTGATGTAATGAACCTCTTCTGGCAGGTGGGAGAGAATTTCTTAGATTGTGTGCTTTGCTGCCACAATATTGACATAAATTCAACGCGCGTCTTCTCTGAGGGTAGTTGCCAGACACAGCAATCCTATCGACCTGAATGGGTTCTTCCTGTCGGGTTGATAAGGAGGCAAACCTGGGTCCTTTGTAGGTAGGAGTCAGTCTAGGAATACGACAAACCTTCTCTGTCTCATGTTGATTCTCCTGGAACTTGATGTCAATCCGTGTAGCCAGGGAGATGAGGTCATCAAGGTTGGGGGGGTAGGTCTCGACCAGCAAGTTCATCCTTGATGCAACTACCCAGACCCTCCTAGAAAGTTGGGACTAGGGCTTCGTTGTCCCACTTTAGTTCAGCACACAGCGTACTAAACTGGACCGCAAACTGACCCACGGACAGTGTCCCTTGGTTAAGTCTTAAGAGAGATGATGCCACTGAGGATACCCGACCAGGCTCCTTGAACACCCTTTTGAAGGTAGCAAGGAACAACTGAATGTCATGCATGAGGGGTTCATCTTTCTCCCACAGGGGGGATATCCAGACTAGAGCCTCTCCTGAGAGCAGAGACATGATGTAAGCCACTTTGGCTCGATCAGAGGAAAACAGATTATTTAAAAGTGCACCGTGCATTGATTCACAAATCCACGGCAGGTCCTGGGGTCCCCAGAGTATCGGGAGAGCGGAGGTAAATGGAGACCTGGATTGGGAGTGGTGACCCGTGGTCAGGGCCGGACTTTGGCTCTGCGCTGGCTCCCTTCCCCTGCTTGTGTTTGTGAACCGCCCGGGCCCAATGATTCTGCAGCTGCCTTTCCGCCAAGGCGATCCTTCTCTGCCCATTAGCAAAACTAACACTGTAGCAGCCATAGCTTCTAGTGGCGCCACCCCATGACCGGAGGTGCCGCTAGCAGCCGCTATATCTGCTAGAGTGGTAGCGACGCTGCATTCAATAGTACCTGCTTCTTTAGGGCGCAGATACCACTGAATCTTATCACAGAGCAGGGAGGATCCAAATGGCGTTGTGGAGCAGCTCAGTTCGTCACGGAAATCGGACCTATGTGAGTACAATCATTTTATTTTATTTGTTTGGGAGGAACTGTCTACAAGGGGGAGGTGGGGGCTGTATGGGGGGCTGTGTGTGGCACCCAGGGGAGGGTGGGGTATTATACTGTGTGGGGGCCACTAAGGGGACATTATACTGTGTAGGGGCACTACAGGGGGCAATATAGTGTGTATGGCACTTAGGGGACATTATACTGTGGGGGGCACTAAGGGGACATTATACTGTGTAGGGGCACTACAGGGGGCAATATAGTGTGTATGGCACTGAGGGGACATTATACTGGGGGTGGGCACTATACTACTGTATGTGGGGGCACTAAAAAGGGCATTATACTGTGGCGGGCATTACACCTTTTTATGGGGCATTTTTTTATGATGAAGTGGGGCACCGAGAGAAAATTTTGCACGGGTGCCATCTATCCTAAGGTCAGCCCTGCCCATGGAGAAAGTACAGGAGCCATAGGTGATGCTGGTGACATCAGAGAATCGAGACGTTGCACAACATTTTGCAGCAGGAGGTAGAGTGACTCCTGGCGTTCACATTGCCGGGATAGCTTCAGGGATAACTGAGCAACGGCAGGTGGTGGTACATTGGTGGGGTCCATGGCAGAGCAAACTGTGAGTGAGAGCTTTATATAGCAAAGCAACAGGTGCTCAAGATGACCAATTGGTGCATGCTGCTACTCCAGAGCCAAGGACAGCAGGTGCAAAGAGTTAAGTAACTAGTAGTTTGAGCTGTCCTCAGTAGTTCCAGGAATAGTAGATGTAGCAGAGCAGGCACTTCATGGATTGAGGCCAGACCGCAGCCTGGAGTGAATGGAGCGGTACCGTGAAGAGGTGAGTATGTGTGGAGGAGAGAGAGTTGCGGTGGTGGCCGCTACACATCACACGCTCTAATGTGGAAAGATCAAATACTTTTCAATCTGTAGACACAAACAACCTTTAAAATCACACAACATATCACATGTGACTCGCTGGGAGTCATTTATTGTGCCATTTGTCCCTGTGGAAAATTGTTTGTGGTCTTAACAAGGAGAAAACTGAAAATAAGGACTAGAAAACATGTGAGAGACATTGTGAATGCCGAGGAGATTGATGACTGTTTTTTTTCTGTTACCTGTACCAAAACACTTTCAATTGGCGCACAATTGTGATGCGGCAAATCTTATAGTAATTGGGATTGATCATCGGTAAAAGAGGAGGCGAATGGAATAGGCTGTGGCACAATAGAAGCCAAATGGATAATGTAAGTTGGCCCATGGACGCCCAACGCCCTAGATGAGGTGATCCCATTTGCTCCATTGCTATAAGGGTATGTTCACACGGCGGGGGTCCGTAACGGCTGAAATTACGGGGATGTTTCAGCCTGAAAACATCCCCGTAATTTCAGCCGTACCGGCATGTGCAGGCGCTTGAACGCCGCGTCCATTACGGCCGTAATTAGCGCTGCTATTCATTGGAGTCAATGAATAGCGGCTCCAATTACGGCCAAAGAAGTGACAGGTCACTTCTTTGACGCGGGCGTCTATTTGCGCGCCGTCATTTGACAGCGGCGCGTAAATATACGCCTCGTGTGAACAGACAAACGTCTGCCCATTGCTTTCAATGGGCAGATGTTTGTCAGCGCTATTGAGGCGCTATTTTCAGACGTAATTCGGGGGAAAAACGCCCGATTTACGTCCGTAAATAGGCCGTGTGAACATACCCTAAAGGTGTTCCTGTGATTTAGTGTTTTTTACGTATATTTATTTTTACTGTTGTGTTTGAGATTAAATCTAAAAAGAGGCGTGAGAAGATACATCCGATTATGAGAGCGCCAATATTGACGTGACCAAAGAAGAAGAGGAGGAGAAGAGATGAATAATACTTCTCTGTCGTGGACGGTCACGGGTCTACTATTCACTTCAGCACTTTGCCCTTTGTCTATATAATGATTTTTTACAGTTGCATCTAATGAATATATTTGCATATAATTATATCTTTGATACACATTGTAGATATTTCGTTTGTGACCAATAATTGACTATTTATTGGTATTAATATATTAGGTTTCTGGTCTTGATTATTATGTGTGTTGAATTACAATTTGGCTTTATTATGAATTTTAATGATTATTTATGTCTTTTGGATTATATTTTTATTTAGCACTTTAGTTGTGGCCAAATTTCTTTTTTACAATTAAAATGTCCTTATTTCCCCTTCATGTGATCTGGCAACAATATGTTATCAACCGAGTATTAATACATGAAGTTCTTTGTAGGTCAGGAACAATGTATTCTCCCCGACGACCTTGTTACATTACGCTACACTTTAACTCCTTCCTATTATAAGTTTCAGACAAACCTGAGTTCCTCCACTTTTTCAACGCTGTTTCTGCGTATTATTCTAAGATATTTGGCTTCCTCCATGTGTTGTTGAAGGATGTGGAGTAGTATAAAGGACGCCACCACTAGACTCTGGAGCAATGTGTTATCTGGAGGGCTCACTATATGGGCGTCTGATGGAGCAATCTGGGTAAGTGGTACCTACCTGACTGCATAGGAACTACTGTAACTTTGGTGCAGAAGGAGTAATCGTCTGGGGCTGTTTTTCAGGGTTCGGCCCCTTATTGCCAGTGAGGGGTTAATGCTACAGCAAACATTTGACACAATTGTAGCTTCCAATTTTGTGGGAACAGTTTGGGGTTTGGCCCTTTTCTGTTCCTGCATGACTGTGCCCCAGTGCACAAGGTCCATAAAGACATGGGGTGAGGAGTTAAATGTGGGGGTAATTGAGTGGCCCCACGGAGTCCTGACCTCAATCCCATCCAACACCTTTGGGAAGAAATAGAACGCTGATTGCGAGCCCCCTCCCCCCAACATCAGTACCTGACCTCACAATTGGGCACTAATTCCCAATGACATCCCAAAATCTTGGAGCTTGGTATACCGCTGTAAATTATTCTAAGGGTATGTTCACACGCTTAACCAAAAATGGCTGAAAATACGAGGCTGAGTTCAAGCGAAAACAGCCCCTGATTTTCAGCCGTTTTTTAAGCAACTACCGTTTTCTGCGGCGTTCTATTGAGTCAATGAAAAACGGCTCCAAAAACGGCTCAAGAAGTGACTAGCACTTCTTTTTACGAAACGCCAGTGGGAACGGAACACCGTTTTTCCCATTGAAATCAATGGGCAGATGTTTGTAGGCGTTCAACCCCCTCATTGTTTAGCCGTTTTTCGGGGAGTTTATGGCCCGAAAAATGGCTGAAAATAGCCCATGTGAACATAGATGATTACATAATGATAATAAGGGTATGTTCACACAGGCTATTTTCAGCCGTTTTTCGGGCCGTAAACGCCCCGAAAAACGGCTAAGGGTATTTTCACACGGGCTGTTTTCAGCCGTTTTTCAGGCCGTAATTGTCCCGAAAAACAGTGGGGGCTGAACGCCTCTAAACACCTGCCCATTGATTTCAATGGGAAAAATGGCGTTCCATTCCCACGGGGCGTTTTTTACGCGGCTGTTTTTAAAAATTGGCGCGTAAAAAAGTGCCTCATACAAATAAGTGCATGTCACTTCTTGAGACGTTTTTGGAGCCGTTTTTCATTGACTCAATAAAAAAAACAGCTCCAAAAACGGCCGTAAAAATTGCTGCAAAAGCTGTAGTTGCTTAAAAAAACGGGTGAAAATCAGAGGCTGGTTTCTCTTGAAAAGCTCCGTATTTTCAGCCGTTTTTTGTTAAGCGTGTGCACAGAGCCTTAGGAGAATTGTTGGGGCATCCTTAAAGATTCTGCTCCCCTTCACCCGCTGCACATTTGCAACCCATTTGCATAAACAAAGAGAGAGTCATGTTTCCTCGCCGCTTTTTTCACAGTTAATTTGCTGTTTTGAGGTTTTGATGATTAAAGCGGAAAATAAAACAAAGTTCCTATTTCTTTTCTCGGGGGCCAAACATGTCGTGGTGACAGCTTGACATTCTAGTATTCCTGAGCGAACACCGTCATGGCGAGCGCCGAGCGCCTGCTGCTTCCACCATTGAGACTTCTTAAGTGTCTCCTTGACGGAGTGGATCTGTAGCGAGCAGTCAGGGACGGATTATTACATTTTAATACTTTATAGCCAGAGCTCCCAGCAAAGGTTAGAAATGTCCGAGTCTCTAGAAGGGGTTAATCGGTAAATGTCGCTAAAAGCTTTTATATCGCTCGATAGAGTTGAGCCTTCCGGGGCTGCACAGGTAATTATATGGTCAGATGAATTCGGAGAGGAGGAGATTTAAACTCTGGTTTTTCTTTTTACGAGCTGTCAATTTAGCAGAAAGATTCCGTGAAACTTGCTGCGCGGTGCGGGCGGTGAGCGGTCTGCGCAGAGGTAACACGTAAAGCAAGGACAATGATGTTTTTGGTGTCTCCCCCACTCCTACCTTCTCTGTTTGTTGCTGCATTTTGTCATCATTGTTTCTTATTCTGAAGATCCACAGGATATGTCATCAGTATGTGATCGGCGCGGGTCAACGCCCGGACCCCGCACAGATCAGCGGCTCCGGCTGCCTCTGGGCACCAGAAGTCCATGCCAGAAGCAGATGGCTCCGGTCACGGAATAGCAGCCGAGCTGCAGTACTGTTCAGGTTAATAGGAGCAGAGTTGTTGTTCTGCAGAACGGCGCCATGCAGTGGTCGGAGCTGCTTCCAGCTCCAAATACTGCATACCCTGGATAAAATTCATCGGTGCGGGGTCCGGGTGTGTGACTCCCACTAATCATTTACTGATATCCTATCCTGTGGATAGGTCATCAGTTGTCCGTGCCTGGACAATTCTACTCATGCTTCCTGGCTGGTGGGTGGGACCATAAACAAGTCTGTGCCGTATGAAGAGGCAGTCTAGTGTACAGCACATGGAACATACTGTCATCACTTCTTCACATGCTTCTCACAGCTACAAGTAATATAATGGTGGTCACCTAGACACAAAGATAAGGCAACCTGTGCTAACACAATGTGTAGAATATAATACAAAGGTTACAAGAAGAGACTAAGATATAAATTCTGCAATGGAGATAGGCTTTGCCTTAGATTTGGAGGTGTACTGACTAATCATAGGCGTAAGTTGGAGCTACCATATGCCATTTATAATACTGGTGGCTTTTTTTTGTGGCAAAGTAGCCCATGGGCTCCCTCAGGTACCAGGCCCGGGTTCAACTGCTACCTCTGCACCTCCTATAGCTACGACCTGCTGATAATATTAGAAAATGTCATTAAAAAGACAAACATGAAAGACGTTCTTCATTTGTATAATCTCCTGAGGTCGGGTCATCACTGATGCACCAAACTAGAAGATCTCAGCAGGCAGTAAAGCAACGGTCTTCAACATGTGGCCACCAACTGCAGCTATCATGCCATGCTGGGAGTTGTAGACTACTGCAGTAGAGAGTCAGAACCCTTTGGTTTAGGTTGACTTCTCACTCAAAGCCAAGCAGTGAAACCCATTGGTATCAAAGGAACCACGCGGCGAGTAACATGTAGACGAAGATGTAAAATGGGCTTTCTAAACTGGACAACCCCTTTAAATTGACAAACACAGGGTTTACATTTCATTTTATTCAGGAAACGAGGTCCCTGAATTATATTATAATGATTCAAGAGGTTGTCACATCTGGACAAATCCTTTTCTAAATGCAGACCTGCAGGCAATCAGTTGGATGCCATGGGTCTGGCAGATCAGCTCTGATCACTGGAGGATGCTGCGAGAGGCTGTGGAGTTTTCCTACAGCAGCCACTACAGGAGAAATGTGGTATTACATTGTGCCCAATCGAATGAATGATGACCATATTCTACTGAGTCCTCCGGAGCAGAAGCAGCTCTTTACAGCAGCTCTCCATTCTGAGCAGGCGACCCCCCCAATCTCAGACATATAGAGCATAAGGGCAGTAGTTATTCTAATGAGACCCCATTTAATATTTATTTTTCTAAGTATCCCATAATGTCATAAAACTGAATCAAAAAATTTAAGCTTATTATAATACTGAAAAAACAGGATTGGATCTTACTGGGGCCAACAGAATTTTTTACAAAAAGTTTTGCAGACCAGTGGTTGGGTGTCACTATATTGTTAATAATAAATTTAGAATAAAACATTTTTTTCAATATGACTCAATGTAGAATGACACCAATTAACATGGAGACAATGAGTGTCACAGGAAAGGTAGATGAAAAAGTCCAAAATTCTGAATCATTTTCCTTTCCTTGTCCAATAATTCTCCAGGAAATCCATGATACAATGTAATTTATTTCTTATCGAGGCGTAATTACCTCCTGTCGCTGCTCCGCTCATATGAGAAGGCGATGATAATAGTATCAATTACAGAACTCTTAATTAGCGGATGACTTAACACACGAGACCTTATTATCAGCCGTGATTAGGACAATCCTACGCTCCACCTGTTGACTTTATCACTCATTACATCATCCGGACGTCGCGTTGTATTGTTCCATGGTGATTTGTTCGGGTTTTTTGAGGAGCGTAAAATCATAATTTCATAAAAAAAACTTTGCACGAATGCCATGAGTTTCATCTGGTAGACTCTGATGTATAATTCTTAAGACCCCAACAGGTCACAAGGTCCGAGATCGAAAGGTGAAAATGCCAAATGGAAGGTTCTAACACAGGCACAATCTCACTGGTACCAGCGCCGGTCTTACATTAAAGGGTTCCCTGTGCAGTACCTTCTGTTGGTGCCCCCCATATAGTGTACAAACAACCATACTGTGCATGGTGCATAATTATAAGCGCCATACAGTATGTTGCCCATATAACCCTTCCATACAGTTGTCCAGATTACAAGGCTACACAGTGCCGCCGCCGCCACCACCATATGCTGCAAAAGTAAAAGCCTGAGTAAAAGTGTCATATAATGCCGTAATGCAAACCACCATACAGTGTTAAAATAATACCGCCATACAGAGCTCAAATGGTACAATTCTGTTTTATCGGTTCTGAGTCAAAGCCTGTGGCGGTCCCTGGGCAGACATGTGTACAGGCCTCAAGCGTTACTCTCCATTTTGAAGCGGGAAATGGAGAGTAATAATGCAATAACACCGCCATATAGTACTTTATAAAAAATATATTAAAAAGTCCTAAACTGGATTGTTGTGCACATACAAACTTCATCAGACATTACCCCAGCTGCTCAGCAGAAAGGCACCCATGTGAACTATCCAGAGCCACGGTATAGTGCAGGATGGCACGGTCATGAGATTTACCCACGAGACCGTCCCTGGGCGCACCCTCTTCTGATGCTGAACGGTAACTAAACGTGTTCAGTGCATGAGCAGAGACAGGAAGTTCTGCTGTCCGTATCTGTGCACGTGATGAGCACGTTCATGTACCGTCTGCGCAGAAGAGGGTGCGCCCAGGGAAGGATGAGAGGACAGAGCGATCACGTGGATAAGTCATGTGATTGCCACCATCTTGCACTCAATGGAAGTGAAATTCGCAGCTCTGGAGTGTTTACATAGCTCATACATGGGCAGCCGGGGGCCCCCTGCTAAGCAGACGTGGTACTATCTGATGGGGTTTACAGTGTCCAACCCCTTTAAATAATACCACCATACAGTGCACGCAAAATATGCGCTAAAGCGCCGAAATCATGCTGCCATACAGTGTTTCCATAATGCTACTATATAGTGCCTAAATAATGGCACCCTAAAATGCCTACGTCATACTTCCATATAATGTCTACATCATAGTGCCATACAGTGAACACATAACAGTGGCATACATTGCCAAATTCATAGAGCTACGTGATGCTCAAATAATAGCGCGATACAGTCCCTAAATAATATCACAGTAAGAAAAAATGTAAACCATGGTGGTCAAAGGAGGTACCCAATAGGTTAAAGAGGCTCGGTCACCAGATTTTGCAGCCCCTATCTGCTATTGCAGCAGATCGGCGCTGCAATGTAGATTACAGTAAAGTTTTTATTTTTAAAAAACGAGCATTTTTGGCCAAGTTATGACCATTTTCGTATTTATGCAAATGAGGCTTGCAAAAGTCCAACTGGGCGTGTTGAAAAGTAAAAGTACAACTGGGCGTGTATTAGGTGCGTACATCGGGGCGTTTTTACTACTTTTACTAGCTGGGCGCTGTGAAGAGAAGTATCAGCCACTTCTCTTCAGAACGCCCAGCTTCTGGCAGTGCAGATCTGTGACGTCACTCACAGGTCCTGCATCATGTCGGCACCAGAGGCTACAGTTGATTCTGCAGCAGCATCGGCGTTTGCAGGTAAGTCCATGTAGCTACTTACCTGCAAACGCTGATGCTGCTGCAGAATCAACTGTAGCCTCTGGTGCCGATGTGGCCGACACGATGCAGGACCTGTGAGTGACGTCACAGATATGCACTGTCAGGAGCTGGGCGTTCTGAAGAGAAGTGGATGATACTTCTCATCAGAACGCACAGCTAGTAAAAGTAGTAAAAACGCCCCGATGTACGCACATAATACACGCCCCGATGTACGCACATAATACACCCCCAGTTGTACTTTTACTTTTAAACACACCCACTTTTATTTTTGCAAGCCAAAAATGCTCGTTTTTTTAAAAATAAAAACGTTACTGTAATCTACATTGCAGCGCCGATCTGCTGCAATAGCAGATAGGGGTTGCAAAATCTGGTAACAGAGCCTCTTTAAAGGGGTTGTCCGGGCACAGACCGGTTTTTCATACTGATCCACAGGTTAGGTCGTCAGTGTATGATCAGTGGGGGTCCGACACCCAGACCCTGCACTGATCAGCTGTTCCGGCTGCCTCCGGGCACCTGATGGTTTGCAGTGTTCAGTGCTGGAAGCAGATGGCTCCGGTCATAGTATAGCGGCCGTGCTGCAGACCTGCAACTCTGCTCCTATTTACTTGCGCAGTGACCGGAGACGTCTACGCCCGCCACGACATCCGGTGTCTGGAGGCGGCCGGAGCAGCTGATCGGTGCATCAGGTCATCAGTATGAAAAACTGGTTTGTGCCCGGATATCCCCTTTAAGGCCCTGGGTCAATAGCCCCACTTGGCTCTGCTATAATATGTCCGTTTGCTTTGCATACACTGCATCATGGATTAAAGAGCATCTACACCCAGGGGGCAGCGGGTACAAGCTTCTACCCTTCTCAGCTCTGGGCTCCCTAAGAACATTGAAAAAGAAAAAGAAAAAAATGATCCAGGAATATAACTAGGCACTCTTGGGTTGGATAAAATTTAACAAAATATTTTATTCATAAATCCAGATAATACCGGCAGTATAAGTTTATACAACAATAATTTAAAACATTTTTCTCCTGGCCAGGAAAAGAGACATATAATAACACCTCTATGCTTCTATACTGTCACCTCATGAGTATGTATATAAACATCATATATGTACAGAACAAATTTGAAAAGATAACAATTTTCAAAGCAAAAACGCTGGGTTATGTTCACACTTGCGATTTTCGACCATATATGCTGTTTTTGTCACAAAGTGGCCAGAGTTCCTATGTAGAGTGATTAGTAATGAAATTTCGAAGACATTCTTTTTATAAGAAGTATAGATCTCAAAATAGGAAGACAGTCCCATATGTTAAGGGGATATAGTTTACAACATATCTTTTTCCCTCCTAGGCGGATCCTGATTTTTATAAATCTTATAATGATAGAGAGTCCTTTCACAGACCTGTTAAGGTCAGATATGTAACATATAGATCTTATAGTGATAGATGGTCTTTTCACAGACCTTTTAGGGTCAATATGTAGCCCTTAGACTTAAGCCTTAGAGGTTTTTACCTTGAACAGCCAGCGAATGCCAGGAATCCTTGCATGAAAGCAGTCGATCCAATAGATGGAAGGTCAAGATCTTCACAAAAGGCAAAATTCACCTGTATGGCCATACATTTCATTTACGCCTCCAAATCTCCATCATCATATCTGTTGAGGATTTTTCTCCTCGGTCTCCACGGGCATTCGCCGCTGCAGTCAGAGAGACACGGGCCCGGCAATGCAGGATCACACGCTGGCAGCCAGGTAAGTTTAAAATTTCAATCGTATGTCTCCTTCCACGTGGTATCTCCAACACTGGACAGGAATTCACAGGGCAAAGTGTAGACGTCACTACCCGCCCTGTCTGATTGAGACAGCTGACGCGTTTCATCCAGTACAGGATTTCTTCAGAGCCGTTTGACAGATACTGCCAAACCTGATACCTTTATAGTATCCCAAAGTTCATTCATTGGTTCCATGGTTGTACAAGTAATCTTCCATGGGGGTAATCCAAAAAGCATTATAGGAGTCATATATAGATCTTTCAAAAAGTACAATGACCAATTTCAATAAAAGATAGAGGTATTTTTTTGGGTCAAGTAAACAGTACATTTGTCCATTAATTTATATATATGTATAGACAATGTGTTTAGTACTCTCATAGGGAGAAGAATTAATATTGCATCCCCTAAGAACATGTTCAGATGTGGCAGACAATCTCAGCTGCGGATCTTGCCTTGATTTACGTAGGCAAATCCGCAACGTATCTGCGGCACAATCTGCATATAATACATGCCGATTTGGTTGCGTATTTAGCAGTAGATTTGCCACAGGTTTAGAGAGAGAGAGAGAGAGAGAGAGAGAGAGAGAGACCATCGTGTCCTATTTTGTTTTTATTTACATTTTCCCACATCAAAACAATTTTTCAAAAATGTACATTGTACAATGTAAGACCAATACTTCATTGTAAATAATAGGGGGGGGGGCGTCATTTACCCACAAAATCTGGTGGTTCATCAGTGACATCACTACTCTCCAGATATAACCATAAAGAAACATTATATAGACAATCTGGTTATTTGCTATTTCAGAATAGGAGAAAGATGATACATTGTAACGAAGTGATATCTCTGCAGCAGCTGATGGAGTGATTTGGAATTAATTACTGATGTTGTTGTTACATTTGTCATTTGTTGCTACAATTATGTCTGTTCTTTACAACAAAATCCTGTAAACAAATCAACGAGTGCGTCACGTGACCAAAAAAACAGGCGAAACCTGCGAACCGAAAATCATACTTATGGCTTTTCATTTTTCCAGTATTTTCTTATGTCAAAGAGATTTTATTTATGAATATTTGCTGCCCCCTGCTGACTGCAGTGTGTCATTACAGTTTATTGCACACATATGGTATAGTGCAGATCAGGGATCTTAATAGACCCTGAGGATATGTTCATGCAACCTATTTTCAGCCGATTTTTGGGCCGTAAGGCTGGATTCACACGAGCATGTTCGGTCTTTAAAGGACGGAACGTATTTCTGCCACAAGTCCCGGACCGAACACACTGCAGGGAGCCGGGCTCCTAGTATCATAGTTATGTACGACGCTAGGAGTCCCTGCCTCGCTGCCGGACAACTGTCCCGTACTGAAAACATGATTGCAGTACGGGATAGTTGTCCCGCAGCGAGGCAGGGACTCCTAGCGTCGTACATAACTATGATGCTAGGAGCCCGGCTCCCTGCAGTGTGTTCGGTCCGGGACTTGCAGCAGAAATACGTTCCGTCCTTTAAAGACCGAACATGCTCGTGTGAATCCAGCCTAAATGCCCCGAAAAACGGCTAAAAATACGGGAGCTGAACTCCTACAAACATCTGCCCATTGATTTCAATGGGAAAAACGGGGTTCCGTACCCACGGGGCGTTTTTTACGCAGCCGTTTTTTACGCAGCCGTTTTTTAAAACGGCCCTTAAAAAAACCTCGTAAAAAGATGTGCATGTCAATTCTTGGGGTATTTTCACACGTTTAACAAAAACCGGCTGAAAATACGGAGCTGTTTTCAAGGGAACCCAGCCTCTGATTTTCAGCCGTTTTGTAGTTGAAAGCGTTTTTTGATGCGTTTTTTTGTGCCTTTTTCGGTGCTGTTTTTCCATTGACACAATGCAAAACAGATCCAAAAACAGCTCAAGAAGTGACCTGCACGTCTTTTTACAGGGTGTCTTTTTACGCGCCGTTTTATAAAACAGTGGCGTAAAAAAACGTCCCGTCTGTACTAAACGCCGTTTTTCCATTGAATTCAATGGGCGGATGTTTGTAGGTATTTAGCTAGCGTTTTTCCAGGCGTTTACACTCCGAAATACACCTGAAAACTCTGTGTGTGAATGTACCCTAAGGGTATGTTCACACGCAAACACAAATACATCTGAAAATACGGAGCTGTTTTCAGGCGAAAACACCTCCTGAATTTCAGACGTTTTTGCTCGTACTCACGTTTTTTCGCAGCGTCCATTACGGACGTAATTGGAGCTGTTTTTCAATGGAGTCAATGAATAACGGCTCCAATTACGGCCAAAGGAGTGACAGGTCACTTCTTTGACGCGGGCGTCTATTTACGCGCCGTCATTTGACAGCGGCGCGTAAATATACGCCTCGTGTGAACAGACAACGTCTGCCCATTGCTTTCAATGGGCAGATGTTTGTCAACGCTATTGAGGCGCTATTTTCGGATGTAATTCGGGGCAAAAATGCCGGAATTACGTCCGTAATTAGTGCGTGTGAACATACCCTTCGTGAATTCAATGGGGAGGTAAAACCTGCAGCAAATAGCAGATGTTACGATTTTTGCGGCAGGTAAAGCTGCGATTCCGCTGCAAAATCTTATACTTACCCAGAATTATTTGCTTAGTCATCCGGGCCGGCCTCCTGGGTTGACATTTCATCCCATGTGACCGCGCAGCCAATCAGAGGAGGCCGAGCTGCAGGACGTCAGAGGGACGCGTCAACAGGGCCACGTAAGTATGACTATTTTTATGCGCAGTTTTCCGCAGCGGACATCCTGGCCAAAAAACTGCACAACAATTTGGTGCGGTTTTCTGGCCGAAATTCTTATGGCGCCGGGGGCGGATACGTTGTGTTCTTTTTCCTGTGTGAAGATCCCTAGGCAGCCAGGTGTCACTGGTGATAGAGGATGCAGAAACTATTTAATCTGGGGATCAATGGCACTGAGACATCTGGGGAATGGGGCAACACATTTTTATCCGTTTTTTGGGGCGTTTACGGACCAAAAAACAGCTGAAAACAGCCTGTGTGAACATAGCCTCAACATTTCAAGATTTCCTTATAAAGTTGGTAGTTGAACAACAGCAAACAACAAAACTGATGTGAATGGCGGAAGTGACGGGGGTCGGCGGGGGGGGGGTACAAAGCTGCGCACGTCTCTCTGAACGATGATACATTGTAGCATTGACAGTCTATTCAGTTGTTTCCTGCAGTTACCTCCATACATTGATGAGTTACAGTCTTTCTATTAGTATTATTATTGTAATTCCTTGTACTGTAGCCATGACCCCTGTCACTCAGCCCATTCATTAAAGGAACGGGGGGGGGGGGGTCTATTCTTGTAGTAAATGCATAAAAGCAAAAATATGCAACAAAAACTGAGAGTAATCTGGATATGGAGTATTAATAATACACATCAAAACTGATATCAACCACCAACATAAAGGGCGTAACATAATCATTCTTAAAGGGCAATTCCACTATTCTAATGATATGAATACAATTATAAAGAGCTCCTCCGACTATGAACATCATTGTATATTTTGGTACGACATTTGGTGCTGATTCATTTCATACTATATCTATAAAGGGGTCAGTGCTCCAAATCTGTTTCCCTTCATACATATCAAAAATGAACCGTAATATAAGTCACCACTAGGGGGAGCTCACTACACACAATAATAAATGTCCATTATTTCCACCCATGCTGTAGATCTGTACTGATCATGTCCTACTGACCCAGGTGCAGAGAGAGAGAGAGAACTCTGGTACAGGGTAAAAAGTCCTTCATGTGTAAATGTTTGACATGATCACTGTAAATAGTGTTGGGATGAACCTCTTCGCGCACCACGATATACTATTGCGCCAATGGTTGTCATGGCAGCCCAGGGGCCTAATGAAGGCCCCCAGGGCTGCATTTCATCATCTCCTGTTAAGCCATGTCTCCAGCACGGCTTAACAGGAGCCTGTAAAAATGACAATCTACTGCAATACGTAATCAGCAATGAGCGCTGGTTCAAGTCCCCTAGCTGGACTAATGAAATGTGTAAAAAAAAAGACGGAACTTGCGTTCCAGTCCCATTGCGCAGGCGCAAGTGGCAATAAAAGATATGAAGTATATACATTGTGCGGAATTTAACCCCATATGCAGTCCGGAGGATCATATTAGAATTAAACTACCCAGATTGAAAAATGTAAAGATTGTTGGTAGAAATAG
The DNA here is from genome assembly GCF_050947455.1 of Rhinoderma darwinii. Taxonomy (NCBI): domain Eukaryota; kingdom Metazoa; phylum Chordata; class Amphibia; order Anura; family Rhinodermatidae; genus Rhinoderma; species Rhinoderma darwinii. Next base: position 5,955,835 of record NC_134691.1, on the reverse strand, counting down.
GCATAGGTTTATAGACAAAAGAGTCTATATACTATTAACGTCCCATTGAGAGATAATGTGACTATAGTCACCAATGGGATTAAATAGAAAAAAGCCATATTAAAATAAAAAATGTATGATCTCAGACAGACAAAGGTAGCAGATACATAATATGATAGAACCATACACCAGGCTAGATAGAATTATATATAGATTTATGCACATGAATGACATGTAAAGAAGCCCTTGATTTTGATGACACTGCCAGTTTGTGGATGGTTAAACGAATCACCCTTAATCATGTGATCGCAGATATTACATCCCAAGCAGGGGTAACAGCTCAATTTGGGGGGTGCCAAAAACCTTTGACTCTTTCGGTTAGACCCAATATCGGCTCTCACCAGACTATTCTTAATCGTTTTGCCTCTTCTGTAGGCCATCATAGGTCTCTCCTGAAATTCAATAATCTCTGGAAAGGCTCTACTCAAGACCTTCCAGTCCCTCCTCAGGATCTCACCGATTTGTGAGCTTAGTGTGGAGAAAGTGGAAACAAAGGGTAGACGAACCTTCTTTTCTACACTTGACTTTTCACCTAAAAGAACCTGTCTATCTAATACATCAACTTTCCGTCTATTCAACTCCAAAATATAATTTGGATATCCTCGATCAGAGATTTTTTTGCACATCTGATCGAGTCATGAGGATAGTCTGTACTCATGACTTACCACCCTCTTGACTCTGATCATTTGGCTATAAGGTAATGATTTCAACAATGCCCCTGGATGTCCACTGGAAAAATGTAAAAGATTATTTTTTTTTAAAAACAGATCAGAAATCAACTTATTTCCAAAGATAGAAATCCGAGTATCTAAGAATTCAATGGCAGTAGTAGAAAAGGACATAGTAAATACAATGGTGGAATTTAAACCATTAAGGAATATTACAAAATCCTGTAATTGACTAATTGATCCGGTCCAGATCAGGAAGACATCGTCTATGTATCGCCACCACCGCAGCATCGGACTGCATATGGGGTTAAATTCTGCACAATGTATATACTTCATATCTTTTATCGCCACTTGCGCCTGCGCAATGGGACTGGAATGCAAGTTCCGTCTCCGCGCATGCGCAGTAGCGATTTCGTTGCACGATGCGTTCCACCGGATCTAACATCCGGCTTCGACGCCATTTTGGAGCATGCGCAGTGGATACGTGCGAACACTACACGTTGGCTACATGGAGAGATCGTAAACTGTAAGTTTATGGATCTAAATTAATCAATAATTGGCCCCTGCTGGTTTCCTAATTAATCCGATTCTTCACTGATTGTTCATTATTCATGATGTGTGTTCACTATGTTTTTAATATTTTGGTATCTATGCATATCTGTTTGAAGACTCATTGCTGCACTCTATTTACAATGTCTGAAATACACTGCTCTCACCCCTGTGGTCGTTGCTCCTTCTGTCCTCTTATGCCCATGACAAAAACCTTCACCAATCAACCTGATGGTAAAACCTATGCTATTAAGCAGTTTATCAACTGCCATAGCAGTGGGGTGATATATATAGCAAAATGTCCTTGTCCTAAATTGTACGTGGGCAAGACTATACAGGAACTAAGAAGGAGAATTTCCAAGCATCTGAGCACGATCAATCATAAAGAGGATACTACGCTGTCCAGACATATGCACCAACTACATGGGGGTAACACCAAGCTACTTCAGTTCTGGGGTGTCACCCAGATTAAATTAGGACCCAGGGCTGGAAATTTAGATCAAATTCTATTGCAGGAGGAAGCACGATGGATTCATCGTCTGCATTCTCTTAGCCCCTCCGTCTGAATGAAGGATTTACATTCGCGGCTTTTCTCTGAGATTAATATATTAAGTTCAGTGTCACGATTATCGTGTCACGGGGCCCATAATCTAATCTCTATTCTTATGTTTTCAATTTTACTTCCTACAGTAATATGATATAGAATTACAGACACTGTCCAACTATTGAGTTCTGATGGCCTCATATGCGCTCTGTTTTACTTTGGGTACCTTTATCCTCCTTTGACCTCCAATAGGGACCATTCGTATGCTCGTGAGAAACATTTATTTGTGCTTAGAGAATTCACCTCAGTATTCTCTATATTATTTGTCCATTCGACTTGAGAAATCTACAGTATGTGTTTCTTTAAAACAAACCCTACACGCAAATGTAATATTAATATCTTCTGTACTTTTCATGAAACTGGCTTGTTTTGATTATCACTTTATTATAGTCTCTTACAATCCTCTTATAATCACTTTAGCTTAGAGCTGACATGCAAGTGTGCACATACACCTGCAGCTATACCCATGCCCCTGCGTTTTGTCGGCATCCTATCAGCAGCGATATCTGCCGCCATATCACTGATCTCTATTATATATTTATTAAACTATTCACATCGTGTAGTCTCAATTACCAGCATATATTTAATATCTAATTTCAATACCAGTGATTCCTAGGTGTATAATTGATCTAAATATAAACGCACCACTCACCTATCTGATTGTTGCGAGCGGTCCCAAGTTTAAGTACCGAATAAGCCCTGTAGCGCATGCGTGAGATTTCCTTTCAGATGCTCGGGCTTCTCACCGTTCCATTGGCAGCTCCACCTGCCACTCAAATTGGGGTTGGAGATTTCCGCCCACCCCCGTCACTATTGGCTGAATCTGTACACACACCCCCTGATACGTCACAGAGGATTCCCATAACAGAGAGAACTTCTCGGCGCGCCGTCAGTAGCCCCATGAACCCCTGAGGACGCTACATACGTAGCGAAACATGTCGGGGGGGCTCTCCTTTCAATTTTAATACATGCTGGAATTTAGGGTTTAACAATTTAATAATCTAACTGTTTAGGAGTCCATTGTTGCTACCAACGATCTCCAGACCTTGCCGATCTGCAGGTATAGACAGCACATACACGTGCATACTGACACAACCACTAATGGTTGCTGACCCGATCCATGCACTGAGAATTTTAACCATTTATGTTGGTCTGTCTGTTTGCTGAATCAGCACAATAAAGATTACATTTTAAAATTTAACAATGCCAATGGTAGTTGGGAAATAGGGCTTCTTTGACTCTGGCATCTGTTTTCCAATCCCTATATATACTTGGCACTATTGTTAGTTTGTTATGGCTTGAGAAAGGTTCCTGTTGAACTGAAACGTTGCTGTTTTTCTGAGGTGAATAAATCCACTTTGCCAGAATTGCTGTTCTTTGGTCACTTCATAATCCCACAAAAATGAAATAAGAAGTAATTAAAAAGTCTCATGTAGCCCAAAATGGTGCCAATAGAAACAACAGCTCGCCCCGCACAAATTAAGCCCTCATACCGCTCAATCAACGGGAAAATAAAAAAGTTCTGGCTCCCAGAATATGGCGACAAAACACAAATTTTATTTTTAACAATTAGTTCCTTGTAGAAGTAGTAAAACATAAAACAAACTATATCAATTTGGTATCTTCGTATTGACCGGTAGAATAAAGTTAACACGCCATTTTTACCGTAAGGTGAAAGCCGTAAAAACAAAACCCCTCAAAAGATTGAGGAATTTCTGTTTTCTTCCTTATTCCACCCCACAAATATTTTTTTTTTAGTTTCCCAATACATTATATGGTACAATAAATTGAGCAGTGAAAAACTACAACTCGTCCCGCAGAAAACAAGCCCTCATATGGCGATATCAACGGAAAAATAAAAAAGTGATGGCTTTTGAAAGGTGGGGAGGAAAAAATAAAAACGAAAATAAAAAAAATGGCTGTGCCCTGAAAGGGTTGTTTCCATTCACTAACAGCAAACAAAGATCTTGTAACCGGTGAGGAAAAGTAACACACAGTGTATTAGAAAGTTGCAGAACTTTTCATTATACAATAATTAAGCTTTGTTTACATGAAAACAGAAACAACTTCAAAAGGGAAAAATTCTTGATGTTTTTGTGACTCGTTGATATAATTTGCTCCTACATCAAAAACATCCGCACTTAAGATTTATGTTGCAATCTCCACTTAGGACAATTTTTTTGTTTTTGTTTCAGCTGGAATCCCCACTGATCATCTGTGATCTGTTGAGTAACCTGACAGGAGTGTTCAATTCCCTGCAGCACCACCACAGGTGGAATGAAGTATTACACAATTTTCACTAAAATCAATTAGCGATGTGTAAGATGTACAGACATGTGGGTCCTCCTGAGAGAATGATGTTCTTCTTACTTGCTCTCTGCTCTGACTGAAAGGTGTGGGTCCCGAATAAAAGGACCCCTTCCGCGATTCAATGTTTGTCTAAAGAAGAAAAAGTTATGCTAATCTTTCAGGTATCGTTTAATCAAGGCGCCAGAATAAAGTAAGATTTCGACTGTTGCGTTGAG